>NW_005842335.1:427270-455105 GCF_000455745.1 Alligator sinensis | reverse complement strand
GCACTGGTCAGGCCGCAGTTGGAGTACTGTGTCCAGTTTTGGGTGCCGCACTTCAAGAGGGATGCGGGGAATCTGGAGAGAGTCCAGAGGAGGCCACTCACATGATTAGTGGCCTTCGTGATAGCCCCTGCGGGTGGAGGTTGAGAGAGCTGAATCTCTTCAGCCTTCACAAGAGACGGCTGAGGGGAGATCTTTTGGCCGCCTATAAATTTATTAGGGGAGGTCAATGGGGAATAGGGGACGCGCTGTTTACTAAGGCGCCCCAGGGAGTGACTAGGAATAGAGGGTGTAAACTAGCTGAGAGTGGATTTAGGTTAGATATTAGGAAGAAATGTTTCACAGTAAGGGTGGCCAGGATCTGGAATGGGCTTCCAAGAGAGGTGGTGCTATCACCTAGCTTGGACGTCTTCAAGAGGAGGCTAGATAGTCACCTGCCTGGGGTCATCTGACCTTGGTCCTCTTTCCTGCCAGGGGCAGGGGGTCGAACACAATGATCCATTGTGGTCCCTTCTGACTCTACAATGTATGAATCACATAGCAGTGTCATGAGATCTTTTTAAGGCTGCTAGGGAATGCTGTGCAATATTAGCACTAGTGGGTGTGCAAACACTGTGTGATTCACAAAATGGACTCGGAAGTTTCCAATAGGAATCCGTAGTGTCAAAAACACCCCAAGCTGCTAAAGTCTCTGAGTACTTTGCAACATATAAAAATTAATCTCTCATTTGTCTGTGGTCAGGAAACGAGTGAAAGGTAAGAGCTGACATTTCCTGAGGGGGCCTTGTGTCTAATAAGGAGTGCCTTGAGTCTAAAAAGGTTGGGAACCACTGCTATAGGGCCGTGTGAATGTTGGAGTCAAATGGAAACTGAGCTACACGTTGGTTTAACATCTGTGTTTTGTGGCAAAGAGTGTGTAGCATACTTAGTGACTATCCACAGCTAGAACTGTCCACAAGCCAAACATTAATTTGCCATCCATCTACAATGGTGGTATATTTCTGGAAACTGGGTCATCTGTGCAAGTGCTTTAAATATGGGATTAAGAACATAATTTTAGGCACCTAATTTTAAAAACCCTTTTTTGAAGAACCAAATAATATCAACACTGTTAAAAGAATTGATATTGAAGCCCAAAAACCAAGTGCCAAAATCCTTTTATCAGGGGCTTTTTTTGCCTCTTATTAGAATCTTGCTCAATAGAATCAGCAGCTTATTAATTCCAGAATCTGAACCTGTGCTCTACATGTACAAGGGTTTTTTTATTAGACTTTAGTCTGTGCATGTTCACTGTATAACCGGTGTGTTATGCAATGGCTGAGAGCTACTGGGCACTCGTGATCACGGTTTCCATATAGGCTTTTTGCTTTATTTTGCTGCTAGTTACGAGAATTGCATTGGCCAGAGCACTTTTGATTCTAATAAGTGGCAGACCTTGTGTTTTATTCTTAAAGATGGGTGTACAGAAAACCTTACTCGGGGCCCTACCTTGACGCCCTAGAAGAGGTGGGAACATGCGCAGGTGATGGGCTCCTTGTCACCTGCAATAACCACTTGATGCTGACTAGGCAGTGGTCACCAGCTCTTCTGTTGCAAATTAACAGTGACATTTCTTGGGCTGTCTAGTTCAGCCATTTGCCTAATATGGACCACAGAATTCTTGCCCTGTAATTCCTGCATCAAGCCCAGTCCCTTTTACCTGAATTAGAAATGCAATTTTGAAGGGTATCCTTCCTGATCAAGGGGTGTAGGTTGTTCCAGGAAAAGCACACACCAACTGCTGAAACTTCCTTAGCCTGATGAAGGGTTTTTGAACCCGAAAGCTTGCTTAATAACTATTCCCCAACTATTTGGGTTGGTCTAATAAAAGATAACAGATTCACCCAAGGAACCTTGTCTGCCTTCCTGATCAAAGTATTTTGAAGCAGTGGAGAATCCATGACATCTTTGTTCTAAGTCTGATAGTTGATAATTTGTCTTTGCTTGTTTTTTTACAAAGTCATATGTCTGGCTTCTCCATGGATTGAGACCTAGCAGTGGTGTGAAGATTCATGCGTTCCAGTGCCCCTCAGAATGATGTTGCCTGGAGTCCCTCACTCCTGGCAGGGTCATACCTGACAAACAGGCCTGAGGGGAGGTTCCAGACAAACCACAGTGTAACCCCAAGTTCTCAGTGGCAGATCAGGCAGAAGATGATGTCAGGATCTCAATAACTGTAAACACAGAAGAAGGCTGCAGCAAGATGGAGGTGTCCTGTCGTCTAGGATTCTCCTTTTCCATTGGGCTCAGATCTCCACTTTGTCAAGATCTTGTGGTTGCTGTTTCAGTGCACCAGCTTCCTCACATTAAACAGGCTTCTACCACAGGGAACAGCATGCTGTTCTGTGCCAACCTCCAAAAAACCTGCAGCAATCAACCAGTAGTGACGAAGGCAGGACTAGTGAATTTGGCAGTCTCCAACCATGAATCTGCTCGCAGGTAGTGGCAGCCTGACGGTTGTCTTGCACCTGGGTTGAGACGGGTGCAGTTTGTCAGTTGGTACCGTGACTGAGCAGTCCTGGATCCCCTCTGCTCACCTCACTTGGGGAAAGGGCTAAAAAAAGGTTCCCTAAACCTAGGCTGTCTTATCTGCTCCTGGCTGGATAACAACATCTAGCAGGATCACTCTCAGCAGTCAGCAACATCACAAGACAATGATTTTTGCAACATGGAACATTTGCACCTTGATGGATAACCAAGACAGTGGATGACCAGAAAGAAGAACTGCCATTGTCTCCAGAGAACTAATAAGATACAACATCAACCTTGCAGCTCTGAAACAAAAAAGACCAGATGAGGGTCGGCTGTGGAAAGAGGGTGGAGGCTAAGGGGAAGGGGAAATGGTCCAGGACAGGTGTATTCGCAGCATTGGCTTTGCCACCAAGAATCAGCACATTGGTCAACTTACAGAGCTCCCTGTGGGCATTTAACAAACAATTTATTATGACCCTTTGTCATAAGCTCAACAACAACCAGTATGCCACAGTCATTAGCGTGTATGCCCTAATGTTTGATGCTGACGATGATGTCAAAGAACAGTTCTACTCCAACCTTGACCGTGTTCTGATTAATATTTGCAAGGAGGACAAAATCATTCTCTTAGGTGACTTCAGTGCCAGAGTCAGATGTGACCTGGAGCTCTGGAGTGGCCCCGCTGGGAAGGAAGGAGTAGGGGAAGCCAACTCCAACAGCATCCTTCTCATGAGCAAATGCGTGGAGCATGCTCTTGTCATCACGAACACCATCTTCAGGCAGAGTGACAAACACAAGAACACATGGAGACACCCTCGCTCTCAGCACTGGCACCGCCTCAACTGTTACTGGTACTGCCTGTGATCGAATGGATGTTCATATCACGCAAGCCATGTGAGGACCGATGACTGTTGGACAGATAACTGTCTTGTCAGATCCTTTATGAACATTTGGCTTTCTCTGAAACGCCAAAAAGAATACAAAGTGCTCTCAATGCTCTCAACACCAAATCTCTTCAAGACCTTAGGGTCCGTAAGGATCTCCAACAGCGTCTTCATGAAAAGTTCTCTGCCCTGTCCACAAAGGGGGGGGATCTTGTGGCCTGCTATAAACTAGTCAGGGGGGATCAACAGGCACTGGGGGAGTCCCTGTTCCCCCGAGCGCCGCCAGGAGTGACCAGGAATAACGGTCACAAGCTGGCGGAGGGAAGGTTTAAGTTGGACATCAGGAGGCGCTACTTCACGGTCAGGGCGGCCAGGGTCTGGAACCAGCTTCCAAGTGAGGTGGTACAGGCTCCCACCCTGGGGGGTTTTAAGAGGAGGTTCGATGACCATCTTGCTGGCGTCATTTGACCCCAGTACTCTTTCCTGCCCATGGCAGGGGGTCGGACTAGATGATCTGCCCAGGTCCCTTCCGACCCTAGAAACTATGAAACTGAAATGAAGGCAACATTGAGGAACTGTGGAAGGGGTTTAAAACCATATGGCCTGTGCTGAATCTGTTGGTTATAACACCCGTCAACACCAAGGCTGGTTTGATCAAAGCAAAGCTGAGAGCCAAGTCTTCCTTGATCAGAAGAGAAGGGCTCATTCTGCTTGGCAAGATGACACCTCATCTCAGCAGAAGGGGCTGTATCGGCTTCTCAAAGTCAAAGCTCAAAGGAGGATCTGGGAAATCAAAAATAAGCGGTGACAAGATAGAGCCAAAGAGATCCAGCTCTATGCTGACAAACATGATGTGCATAGTTTTTTCCAGGCAACGAAAGCCATCTGTGGCCGCATGGTCCCCCACAGTCGTACTTTCCTGCAATCACAGGGTTGCTCAACGTTCCTCAAAGAGGATTAATCTGTCTAGGCTAGATGGAAAGAGCTTTTTGAGGCACTCCTGAACCATGAGTCAACTCTGGCAGATATCACCATCAAGTCCATCCCCCAACACCCTGAAAGACGTCAACTCTCCTATCCTAGAAAAAATCTGGCATGCCATCAAGGACACCAAGAATTTGGCAGCTGAATCTCCAAATCCAAGTCGAATCGGGAGACGCATTAAAAGGTCCAAATTAAATCGGAAGTTTTAGTGCCACTTCGGAGATTCGACCATAGACTAGACAGGCAACCATCCTCGATGCTGGACACAGCTGCCTGCAGCTGGTAAGTCTGTTGTGCTGGGTGGGCAGAAGGGGGAGGGTGGGGGCGTGGGGCAGATCAACACCCCCACAGCGAGGGAGGGATTGGGGTTGGAGCTGGGACCTGGACTGGGGCGAGTGCTGCCCGGGGAGGGGGTGGGGCAGCTTGTGCCACTGCGTGCTGCCGGTCTGGGAGCTGCTCGTGTGGTGGCTTGTCCAGCGGCTCTTTCCACTATCCCCGCCACCGGTCCGGGAGGGTTTGGGGGGGCGGCAGGGCACGTGGCAGGGGGGCGCGTGCCTCCGGATTGGGGAGGGGCAGGCAGCAAAGCAGGGGCTTTGTGGGGGCTGCAGTGAGTTTTCGGGTGGCACACCCCATGACCTGCTGCCACTTACCCAGCCAGGGCGAAGCTGCTGCTCATCGGTGAGGTGTGGGGAGGCCAGGCCAGCTCCCGCCGCTGTGCCCCGCTTGTCCGGAGGCAGCACAGGGGCTCAGTCTCGCCAGCCTCACGCTGGCTGGGCTAGCAGTTGGGGGGGCATAGCCTCCGCTCCCAGTGCCTTCCGCCTTTCACCTGGTGCAGCCCCAGCCCTGCCTGCCCCACGCAGATCCTGGGGCACATGCCCCTAGAGCTGTCCCACCCCTTCCCTGGGCAGCACTTGCCCCAGCCTGGGTCCCAGCCCCAATCCTTCCCTCGCTGTAGTGGCGTTGATCTGCCCTCCCCCATGCCCCTTCCCTCCCCCCTCCGCCCCCCACAACAAACTTACCAGCTGAAGGCAGCCGTGTCCAGCATCAAGGACTGCTGCCTGTTTAGCGTATGGCCAAATCTCTGAAGCGGCGCCAAATCTTTGGATCCAATTTGTTCGAATTGGATCGGGACAGTGATTCGATTCCCACTCTTCTCTACAGATGTGAGATCATCCACATTTCAAGATACTTGGAGAGGAATCGCCAACAATGCTTCCTGAAAATCCTCCACATCAAGTGGGAAGATTGCCGCACAAATGCCAGTATCCTTGCTGAAGGCACTGTTACCAACAGTAAGCTGGCAGTCCTCAAGCACCAACTTGTCTGGACTGGATATTTTATGTGGATGCCTGCCTCTTGACTCCCGGAACAAGTGCTCTACTCCCAGCTTAGTTAACAGCCTGAGATCTCACTACAAGGACACATTGAAGGCATAACTCAAGAAAACAGATGCTGACAACAGCTGTGAGGAGCTGGCTGCTGACTGACTCCAACGGCACCGCAACCTCAACCAAGCAGCAGCCTGGTTTTGAAGTAAAGCAGCGTACACTTCCCTGTGGAAAGACCTGTAACTTCTGCAGATGGGTCTGTGCCTCAAGGATTAGGCTCTTAAGTCACCTCCAGACCCATCAATGAGTGTGGTAGAGATCATCCTCGAACTGAGGGATTGCCAACGATGTCTGGCTTGAATTTGTCTGGCCTCACCTTCCAGACTCTGGATCTTTTTACAGCTTTGAATATAAGAGTGATAGAGTGTTCCTTAGATATCTTCTCCCCAGGTAGGTACTCAAACCATAATCAAGTCAGTGGGAAGTTTGGAGGAGCTAAATAGATCATGCTTAAGTGTGCGGCATGTGTTCCAGGCCTCAAATCATTCCCCTTGGCTCTTTCCAGGTTCCCCTCCTATTTCTCCACTTGCTTTCTGATATGAACACAGCAGAACAGGATGTGCTCTCCTCCATAACAATACGTGATTTTCAAGGACGCTTGGTAGGTGTACTGAGGATGTTCTGAACAGGGCAGGGAAGGCAGGTTTCAGTATACATTCTGCAGATGCAACTTGTTCCTTGTTTCTTTGCTAACCTCAGGCTGAGATTTGACAAGACATTTATAGGTCAAGTTTTCCATTTCTGAATTGTATTTGCAGGGAGTTAAGGTAAGCCTGATATTGCCTCAGAAAAGCAGTGGTTGCAAATACTTTTATCTTTGCTCACGTCTTCGCCTTGCAGGGATTAGGGTGAAAGGTACTCGCTAGCACCTGATCTGTCTGAAGGGTACTGATGGGACTACTTCCAGAGTTTGCCTATTCCTCAACCTAAAAGATAATGGTTGAAATGTAGGATCTTGAGAGAAGGGATCCAGTGCAGACATGGAGAACCCTGGGGAGGAGGAAATGCATACATCTGGCCCTGTGGATGAGACCAAGTAAAATTGGGAGTGCAACACAAGACCTGTTATAACAATTCTACAAAAAAAAAGGGATAGAAGTATTGTCCCTAATGGAGTACAGAAGTGTAAGACCTGCCATTTGAGGCTTCTTGGTAACATCTCCGATTTTAAACCTTTGGACAAATAAATTTTTCCTGTAACTTAAAATAAAGCCAAGCAAAAGAGGTACAGGAGCAAGCCACTTCTTCTTTAGTCTCATCTTTTCATTTCATTGTACAGAAGGCCAAAAAAAATGTTGTCCTACTTTTAACTGCTAGTCAGGCAGAAGTTGAAACTGCTTTCAAAACTGCCTGCTGTGCCCCGTCTCCAAATAGCCCACCTGACTTGAAGATGACGCAGCTTTCCTTCCTTTTTGTTGGCCCGGCTTTGAAACTGTATAACCTACAGCTTTAAAGGAAGCAGGTCTCTGCACGTAGCTTTTTATCTGTGATGTCAGAGCTCTTTCCAGCCTATGAAGAGCTGGAGAAGGTGTATTAAGCAACTGCTGCAAGAGACTTGTGGGAGAAATTTGGGAATAACTTAATTAATGCGAGTTTTTATTCTCTTACCCAGGGGACCTGCTTGCTTTATTTTTTCTTAATGTACAAGAAGCAATCTTGCTTGCTGCTGAAGGCACTCAAACGGTGAAGAACCTGTTGGTTCTCCTGTGGTTAAAAAAGTGAGGCTAGTTCCTCACTGTCTCTTATTCTAGTTGGTTTTCCATCTAGCAGATTTTGTGTTCAAAGCAGTGGACTAGGACACGTTGGAACGCTGCTAGGTGAAGAGCACCTGGGCTTTTCCTGCTTCGCCTTCTTGATGGCTTGGAACATTAAATTTGTTTTTTGATGACTTTCCTGTTGGACTGAAGGGTATGTGGGGACCAGTTAGGGTCTTGTTGTGGTCCTGAAGCAGTAATGAAATCAGTGCCACATTTGCTGTTACACATGAGAAGAGGGCTGAGGGGGCTTCAGATTTCTGCTGGCCAAGAGTCAAACAAAGTGGTTGTGGGTCCCATTTATCAAACCCTCTCCCAAGCTCCAGGAGCCCAGCTGTGCTTAGCTCACGAACACTTATCCTCGGGTGGCAGGGATGGGGTGCTCCACGCTCCTTCCACATCTTGACCACCGAAAGGGACGAGGCTGCATGTTGTCTCTTTAGATACTAGGAGGGAAGAGGTGCACATCACATGTGCAGCAATGGAGAAAGGAAGGAATCAAGGCTCCCTTCCCCTCTGAGTTAGGGCCGGGGTTCCCAGGAGGGTTTTGGTGTATTCTTCCCCTGTCAGAGAAGATAAAGAGATTGTCTTGCTTGCTAAAGGATAGGTCTGCATACCTTCCGTGCAGTTGGGCCCATCTTCTGAGCACAGTGATGCTGGGGTTCCCACCCTGCCTTTTATTACCCTCCCTTTTTTATTATGTTATACACAGCGTTGCATTTCCTTACCTCCGATCCAGCAAAAACTGTCTCTGGGCGCAGAGATTGGGTGCAGCCCCGACATCAAAACCCAGGTAGACAGCCAGCTGGATGTCTTGCAGACATGTCTTATAGGGAAAACAGACTTGGAGAGGGACTCGGTCTGATCCCAGTGCGGTAATATTGACCATGGCTGCTCCTCCCCTGTGGGTAGCAATGGGTTCCTTTTGCCAACAGCCCTAAAATCCTCCTGCTTTTATAATAATACTCGTGGTGAATTATTTAGGGGGGCAGCTACGGTATGAAAGTATCAAAGCCTCTAGGCTGGGACAGGAGAGGTGGTCAGCCTTCACTGTGTCGTGGAGTACTGGTCTATTTGCATTTATTGCTCTGACAAAATAAAGAGCCATATAAATCTGAGAGCAACATTTGGTTAAAATTGCTTGTTGGAAGCAAGTCACACATTACATTTTTCAGGTCTCCCTGTTTGTCTGTGGCTGGCTGGCTCTCTTCATCTCATTAGTTTCTTCTTTCTCCTAAAAGTCCATGCATTGTAGAGAAGCAGATATGGCTTTGCCAGGAAGTAAGTCATCCTCACCCCTTCATAACACCAAGGTGGGGTCTGAACAGGGTTCTGTGTTCTCCACAATCTATTTTTAATTTTGTGAGGAGTTTATTCTTCAAAATAAAGCTGGCAGCCCTCTTTGGGCGCATGTACGTGTGACAACATTGGCCTTTAAAGCGTCTTAATTGCCCTTTTGCACCCGTTTAATGGCATCACCGTTTATACCTGCGGCAGTATATTTCGTTTTAATTTCGTCACGCTGTACGTGTGCGGCAGCATATTTCACTTTAAATGACTTTGCTACATAGCAAAGTATTGTAGTTTGCTACGTAACAGCAACACATCTGGAGAAGGTGGTGGGGATGGTGCACAGGGTGCTGGAGGCCCAGGCGTGCTCAGGGAAAGCTCGGGCTTGGCGGACTTCCAGCACCCCGTGCACCGTCTCCATTGGCTTCTCTGGCTGCCACCCTCCTGCTGCCTTCCCACACTGCCCCAGGGACAAGTCAGCCCATTCCCGGGTGGTCCCAGGCTGCGGAAAGGTGGTGGGGATGATGCACAGGGTGGGATGCTGGAAGCCCGCCAAGCCCAAGCTTCCCCGAGCACGCCCGGGCTTCCAGCACCCTGTGCATCGTTGGATCGGGTCAGGTGCTGCCTGCGAGCTTCCTGCCCAGGCAGCCCTGGGGAGCACCACTGCCATGCAGGGAAGCACCAGGGCCCCTGCAGCTCAAGAGCCTCTTGGGCCACCAGCAGCTCGCCCCCCGGCCGTGGAAGAGTCGGGCAGGCTCCGGGAGGAAACAAAAAGAAAAAGATGAGCTCCTTGCCACTTTTTTTTCTCCGCAGAGCCTGCCCGTGCTAGCTGCTGCCAGGTCACGCAGCCCTTGAGCTGCGGGGCGGCCTAGTTCTTCCCTCTGTGGTGACGGTCCCCCCCGGACCACCTGGGTGGGGTGCTAGCAGGCGGGTGCTGCCTGGGGAGCACTGCCGCCTCAAAGGGAAGGATCGGGCCGCTCTGCAGCTCGCACCCCCGGCCACAGGAGAGGTGGGCAGACTGCAGGGGTGGGGGCGAAGCATTGGGCCCCTTGTTGCTTTGATTTGTTTTTTTATTTATTTTCTGGTGGAGCCTGGGGCGGGGGGAGCTGCCAGTGGGCCATCGCTGTTCCATAGCAGTGACTGAAGTCCCCAAATTGAAATAGTTGGCTTTTAATCGACACAAAAACCCACCAATTAAAGACCCACTGTTTTCAATTTAGGGAGAACTAAACCCTCATCCCGTGTACAAGCGGCCTTTGGTTCTAAGGTTTATTTGAACCGCGGCTTAAACTGATCTAGTATAATACCCTTTGAAAACCCTCGGTTTAAATAAAAACAGTCTTGTTTAGGTTTCATTTAAACAGAAACAACTTACCCACTGTAAACTAAGTTGGCATAACCCAAGGTTAAGTGTCCACACAGCTTCTTGTACCACTGTATAACAATTTTAAAAATCAACCTTTCAGTAAAATTGATACAGCTATTCATGTTGATAGCTCTTTAGTGGATGTGTCTGCACGTTCATTAATGTGCTTTAAGTCATGCATATTAAATCTAGTACCTCCGGGCACGTATACATATGCCAGGTGTCTGCTCCGATGCACGGGAGCAGACTCAATTAATCAAGTCTATCAATAGAAGGGAGCAACAGGCTACAGTCGGACCCTGACAGGTTACAGGGATGGGCGGAGGAGAACAGGATGGGGTTCAACACAGACAAGTGCAAGGTGATGCGCCTGGGGAGGAACAACCGGCACCATACCTACAGGCTGGGGAACTCCCCTCTTGTCAGCACAGAGGTGGAAAAGGATCTTGGAGTCATTATTGACTCCAAGATGAACATGGCTTGGCAGTGTGGGGAAAAGGTTACAGGACCTGAACATGTTCAGCCTCCAGAAGAGAAGGCTGAGAGGGAATCTTGTGGCCTGCTATAAACTAGTCAGGGGGGATCAACAGGCACTGGGGGAGTCCCTGTTCCCCCGAGCGCCGCCAGGAGTGACCAGGAATAACGGTCACAAGCTGGCGGAGGGAAGGTTTAGGTTGGACATCAGGAGGCGCTACTTCACGGTCCGGGCGGCCAGGGTCTGGAACCAGCTTCCAAGTGAGGTGGTGCAGGCTCCCACCCTGGGGGGTTTTAAGAGGAGGTTCGATGACCATCTTGCTGGGGTCGTTTGACCCCAGTGCTCTTTCCTGCCATGGCAGGGGGTCGGACTAGATGATCTGCCCAGGTCCCTTCCGACCCTAGAAACTATGAAACTATGAAGTCTGCTGGTGCATGTTAATTAACGCACTCTAGCAGCCTCTGTGTCACGTCTGTTCAGTGTCCTCGCACTTCAAAATGGCAGTGGGGCACTTTAACTAAAGCTTGTCGAACAAACTTCAGTTCAGGCACTCCTGCTGCCACTTTGAAGGGCAGGACATGGAATACACCTGACGCTGCAGGCGCTTTAATTAAACTGGCTCTTGGAGCTGCTCTAATTAAAGCCCCTCCCTGCCACACACTCCAGAGCACGTGAATAGATGCCTTCCAGTGTGAGGTACTAAAAAAATGTGCATGAGCCTATTTTAATATGCATTAGCCAGGGTTTTTTTGTGATGCTTTAATGTGCATTAAAATAGGTCACTGCACATTAAAGTGTACGTGTAGACGTGCCCAGTGTACTCCCGGAGCGATGAGCTCCTTTGGCCCTACAAGCTGTATCCCGCCTGTGGGGTTTCCCACCAGCTGGACAACCCACAGCTGGTGGTGTTAATCCCTGTGGTTTCCAAGCCACTGTTTCAGCGCAGCTCTGGCACCTAGGGAGTTACTGCCACTGCTGTTCATCGCCTTTTTTCCCTGACTCTGATTTTAGTTGCTGTGAGAGACTAAAACCAGCTTCTTTACTCCTTTGTTAGATCTCACGTTCACCTGCTTAAAAATTCTGTAAAGTTAAAAAGGGCTCTCTCTGTTCTCCCCCTGCTGGCTTCCTTGCTGAGCTGATGTTTTATTAAGTTTGTGGCTTTCACGAGAAGTTAGGTGACACAGTGCCTGTTCTTGTGTTTCGGATGTTGCAGTGTATTGCCAGCGCAGTGTCCGGGAAGGGAGAAGAACGAGTGCGGGCCCACTGAGGAAAGAGCATCATCTTGAATCTGCCTGGTCAGCAGAACAGTCCCATTACTTATTCTTCCGTCTGTTTTGTGTGACCAGAGATGCCAGATCAACTCCTCATATCTTCTCCTAGGCTGAGAATTGACAGCCCGCGGAACATTTTTACGATAGCTTGGAAATTAGGAGTGGAAAAAAATGGAGTGAAATAATTGATTTTGATGGACAGTTATTCAAAAGGTCTCTCGTTCTTCTTTTTGCGATAGAAAGATAGGTACACTCCTGTAAAACCTAAGACCTCCGAGCACCCTTATGCAAAGTTCTGTTGAGCATTAAATGCGCAAATGTGGATGGTGATACCCTTCAGAAGAGGAGATTGAAGCAGAAGTTTCATTGTTTAGCCCAAGACTTGGACTGATCTGTCTCGGAGCTAGAATTAGCCTTATAACATCCTGGCTCCCTGACCTGTATGTGGCCACTCCTCTTCCCTGGGAACCCTGAGCTCTTCTAAGCTATGCAGAGTAGATCCTCTGTTGCAGTTTGCTAGGAGTTTATTACAATAATGAAATACTAATACTACTAGAATGCCCTCTTAATCTTCCTTCTGCCTCCACTAACAGGTAAGTATGCGTATTTGTGTAGCAAAATATTTCTCTTGCTGAAGGGAGCATTAGGACTGCTTGATTTGTTTTTCCACCCCTTCTTTTCACAGTTGCCCTGTAAGCAGTCATCTGCACTGGATGCAGTCAGCCCATTTCACTGGAGAAAGTTGCCTATTGCTTATTTTTATAATATCAGGAACGTGAACAATGAAGCTACTCATGCACAAGTAGTATTTTCTCTGCTCTGCTGCTGAAGTGCCAGCAATGCTTTGTGGCTGCTTTTAAAACAGGAAGCAAATTTAAAAATACTGTAATCCATTTGAAAACAGCAAGAAATCCAGTTCTGTAGAAAATATCCATAACTACCTTCTGTTGTGCTCCACCAGAATCCTGAAGCAAACCCCCCTGCTCTCCTGAGAAGTGCCAAGGATTTATTAATGATGTTTAGTTTAGTTAGCATGTCTCCCTTTTTATACTCTGACAAGGAGAAAAATCCCACACCTCCAGCGGTACAGCTCCACCTTTATTTCCATCCTGGTGCTTTGTGCAGCTCTTGAGTTGTTCTTGATAGATCTTCCATCCAAATGCTCACTCAGCCCGATCCTTCTTAGCTATTTAAAGCTGTCAAGCTGCATTCAAAGCTGGGGGCTGGGGCGGGTATAGATGCAGAGCTGGAGCCTAGAAGAACCTGTGCTTTGATGTAGTAGGAGACGATACGTGGGGGGCAACTCTGGATGAAATGGGATTTCATAGCATAGCCAACATGGCTGTTTATTAGGTGGAGTCTCTGGTGAAGTCCACGCTGGATCTGCATGGTAGGATCGATTTCCTGGTGAACAATGGAGGAGGCCAGTTTATGAGTCCTGCTGAGCTTATCCGGTCAAAGGGCTGGCATGCTGTGATCGAAACTAATCTGACTGGGACCTTCTACTGCTGCAAAGCAGGTGAGCACCCAACACTTGCAGAAATACCAGTAAGCAAATCATTTAAAAGCTTGCCTAATTTCTTCCCATCCATTGCTTTCCATACAGGTGCATGACAGTGGGCACATCTTCATGTGCATTAATGTGTGTTCGTTAATGCACATTAAATCTAGTACCTCCGGGTACCTGTACACATGTCCGGCGGCTGCTCCAACACGCTGTAATGACGGCGTGTCAGAGCAGACTCAATTAATCAAGTCTGCTGGAGTGTGGTAATTATTGCATTCCAACAGCCTCCCGCATCTCATGTATCAGTGTCCTCTATTGTGAGGTACTAGGAAAATGCACATTAGCCTGTTTTAAAAACCATGCTCTTTAGTTAATGTACATTAAGTGACACTTAATGCACATTAGCTTATTTTAATGCATATTAACTAAATAGCATGGCTTCTTTGGTGATGCTTTAAGGCATGTTAAAATGTTTTAATGCACATTAAAATAGGGTAATGCACATTAAAACGTACAAGTAGACATGCTCATTGGGTAGCAGTTTCCATAGATCTCATCCTAAGCTAAATATATTCTTAAATCAGTTATATGAAACATAGGTTTGGAAGTGGCCTCGTATGTCATCTAGTCCAACCATCTGCACAGATGCAAGATACTAAAACATCTTTGGTAGATACCTCTGGTGGAGTACCTTTGGGCTGCTCACCACGTGGCAGGGGCTGCAGCAGGCTGGGGCAGAGCCCAGAAGGGAAGGCAGCCAGGTGAAACCCCCCAGATCTCATTTTAAGGGGGGAGGCGTGTGGCAGAGCACTTTTGCGGTGCTCACCACTTTAGGGCTTTCGCAGGCTCCGAGGGGAGCCTGCTTTGGAGGAGCAGCAGGGGAAACCCCCTTGGTACCATTTAAAGGGGGAAGGTGCATGGCAGGGCACTGTTGGTGCCTGCCACTTTCAGACCAAAGCTAAGCAGCCAGCAGGTGCTTGATTAAGGCAGCCATAAGGCTGCCTATATAAAGAGCTCAGTTCCCTGCTGGCTGGGAAGGCATTAACATCGCCTGGCTGTGAGGCTTCGTGTATCATCCTGGAGGTAAGGGCAGGAGCTGTAGGGGATGGTCAGGAGACTCCTGGTCCTGGGCATGACTTAAAACTGCAGCCTGCCAGGACTGTGTGGCCTGGGGGGGCTCTCAGTGGTGCGGGAGCCCCCAGGAAATGCCAGGCCAGTTACCATCCCGGTGAAAGGCAGGGAGGGGCGCCTTAACCCTAGCCCTCACCTTCAGGTGAGTTGTGTGACACCAGAGACAGTGGGGGCCAGGCACAGCTGAGCCCTTTGGGGTGCAAGACCCTGAGGAAGGAGAGTGGGGGCCAGGCACGGCTCCGGCCACCTGAGCCCATCAGGAAGGGAAGCCCCTGTGGCCCCAAGCGAGGGGGTGGCATGGAGTCCCGAGTGAAGGGGGCAGAGATATGGAGCCCCAGGTGAGGGGGTGGTGTGGAGCCCCGAGTGAGGGGAGGCGGCCCAGGTAGGTTTTTGGATGCTTGAGGCTGACGTTTGGGCCAGAGGCCGAGTAAAGGGGGCTCAGCCCAAGAGAGAGAGGGGCGAGTCCTGACTCCAATAAGTCCTTCACTGCTGGGAGGCCAAGTGTGGGTCAAAAGTAAGATCTTAAGTAGCACCACGACCTGCTGCTCCAGTGGGGGGAGTGAGAGTCCCCTGTGAGACCCTGGAGCATCACTCGTGGTAGAGGCTGACGTTTGGGCCAGAGGCCGAGTAAAGGGGGCTCAGCCCAAGAGAGAGAGGGGCGAGTCCTGACTCCAATAAGTCCTTCACTGCTGGGAGGCCAAGTGTGGGTCAAAAGTAAGATCTTAAGTAGCACCACGACCTGCTGCTCCAGTGGGGGGAGTGAGAGTCCCCTGTGAGACCCTGGAGCATCACTCGTGGTATGAGGTACCCCAGCTCCCACATCCAGGAAGGTGGACCCGAGAGAGATTGTGGGGCTAGTGAGAGAGGCTGGAGGTAGAGTACTCCCTCGACTGGTCAGTGTTGGGGCCAGGACCAGGAAGGTCAAAAGGGCCAGGGGCCCACTGCAAGGGATGCCCAGAGCAGAGGGCCTGGGGTCCCGCCTGGCCTTGGAGGTGAGGCCAGGGCCTGTGTGGCCAAAGGTCCCGGGGGGACCACGCCCAAGAGGAGAGATAGCTACAGGGAGATTGGCAACCCAAAAGATGGCAGAGTAGGCCGCCTGAGCAGAGGGATCAAAGGTGGGTCCTGATAGGAGGATTCTGGAGCCCAGTGTGGGGCTGGTGTGACTAACAGCTGGATGCCATTTGTGAGGCATGGGCTGCGGGGTAGGGAAGGTTTGGATCTGCAGATAGCAACCCCTGGCATCAGGGCATAAAATGGGCAGCCTTCCACTTAATTAACATCCTAATTAATAAAAGCAAGGTTTGGCAGGCGAGTCAGGTGGGAGCCATCCCAAAGGTCCCGGGGGGACCACGCCCAAGAGGAGAGATAGCTACAGGGAGATTGGCAACCCAAAAGATGGCAGAGTAGGCCGCCTGAGCAGAGGGATCAAAGGTGGGTCCTGATAGGAGGATTCTGGAGCCCAGTGTGGGGCTGGTGTGACTAACAGCTGGACGCCATTTGCGAGGCACGGGCTGCGGCGTAGGGAAGGTTTGGATCTGCAGATAGCAACCCCTGGCATCAGGGCATAAAATGGGCAGCCTTCCACTTAATTAACATCCTAATTAATAAAAGCAAGGTTTGGCAGGCGAGTCAGGTGGGAGCCATCCCCAAAGGCAAGTAGGGAACCTAGCACTGTGGCTAGGCGGGGAGCCCCACTTCGCCACAATACCTATCCAGCCTCTTCTTGAAAACCTCCAATGAAGGAGAGTCCACAACTTCCCCAGGCAACTATTACCACTGTCCTACTCTTCTTGCAGCTAGGAAGTTTTCCCTGAGATGCAATTCTCAATCAGCTCTGCTGCCGTCCACACCCGCTGCCATGCATCCAGCCCTCTGTGTCAAGGGGAGAGGATTTTCCTCCATCTTCTTTCTGACAACTTTTCAGATATTTGAAAATTACTATCACATGTCCAGCTAATCTTCTTTCCAAGCTACACGTACCTGGTTCCTTTTTCATGTTTCCTCATGCAGCTTGCTTTTCAGTCCCTTTGCCATCTTTGCCATTTGCCTCTGGATCCTTTCCAGTTTCTCCACAATCTTTTTTTAACAGGTGGGGACCAAAACTATATCAAGTATTCCCATTGAGGGCCAACTAGTGCTAAGTATAGGTGGTACTGGCACCTCCTGTGTCTTGCATACAGTGCTTCTGTTAATGCCTCCCAAACCTGCATTGGCTGTTGTGTGACAGCATCACGCTGCCAACTCATTGAAGTTGTGATCTAGTAGAATCACAGTCTGTGCCACACTGGTTCTCCCCCGTTTTGTATTTGTGCATTTCGCTTTCCTTCCCTCTGTGCAGCCTGTTACATTTTTGTCTTGTTCGTTTTTATCCTCTTCTCAATTGCCCAGTCAGTTCTCTCAATATACCTTTGAATTTTAATCCTGCCCTCCAAAGCATTTGTGTCCTCTCCCAGTTTTGTGTTCTTTCCAAATTTGATTTGGGGTGTTCTTTACTTCTGCATCCAAGTTAGTAATAAATTAGCAGAAGAACAAGAATGAACTTCTGTGAATCCCCACTTGAGACTTCCTGCCGGTCTGACATTGATCCATTTACGTTACCCTTTGCTTGCAGTTATTCAAACAATTATGAGTCTACGTAATGGTAATTCAATTTAGTTCCCATTTCTTTTGCTTACTTATGAGAATGGCATGTGGCATCATGTCAGAAGCCTTCCTGAAGTCCAGGTATGTTATGTCCACCATATTCTTTGTCCCCAAATGGGTTATCCTGTCAACAAAGGAAGTCGTTTGACCTGATTTGTCCTTAACAGAGCTATGTTGGCTACTAGTAGTCATGCCCTTCATCCTCCAAATATTTACAAATCAACTGTTTTCAATTTGTGCTAGTAATCTCCTAAATTTGAAGTCAGAATGACAGTCTGTAGTTTTCTGGGCCTCCTTTTTTAAGAGGGACAACATATTAGTCCGTCTCCAATTCTTTTGGACCTCATGCCTTCAAAGAGTTTGCAGATATGATTTTCAGTTGAATTTGCAAATGTTGTTACAGGGGTCTATTTTTTTTTTTTTTTGAGCTACTGTATTTACTCAATTCCAAGATGAGGTTTGTACCCCTTCGTTATGGGGAAAACAAAGCCTCATTTTAGAATCGGGTATCACAGTGCTCCAGCTGGGAGGTGTGGGAGCAGCTGTGTAGGGGAAATATGAGAGTGGGGAAAGGAGCGGTGCAGGGAAGGAGGAAACTACACTGCAGAACTGGGCTCCCAGCACAGTTGCTCCCTGCAACTTTTTACTTATCATGAGTTGAATCTCATCATCTTTGGCGTGTATATTAATGCTGCTAGTTGTCTGATTGCAGCTTTTTTATATGTGAAGCTAGCATTGAATAGTTCTGCCTTCATTCTTGAGATCCTTCTTAGCTTTCCTTTGTGTTGGCATACTTTGACAATGAGCCTCTAGCACTGTATTCCTTGGGAACTGCCAGCCCTCTTTAAACTCCTGAATTGTCTGTCCATAGGATCTGACTTAATGTTTTCTGAGTGTGTTATCAGTTGCCTGCCTCTTTGAAGCCATTCTTCCTCATTTGGCTGCTTTTGTGTTTTCCTTTCTTTAGAATCAGGAAGACTATCTATCGTACTACAATAATTCCATTGCAAGTTCATCCCGGCTGGTGAGCACTAGGTCCAAGATAGATAACTCCTAAGTTGTTTTTGCAGCTTCTGAAAGTAAAAGTTGGCTTCTGCCCATGTTGAACTTACTGGGCATTTTGTGTCCAAAGATGTTCTTCATCCGATGGATTCCATCCCCACAGACATAGACTTAGTGCTTTTTGTGAAAGGTGAAATGTGAGGCTAAATTCAAAGTTGGTGCGGTATGATCATAGGACAGTGGGAGTAATATTCACAGGGTAGGAATTAAGATCTCAGACTTTCCACAAGCAAGATAACTCCTTAGTGTTTGGAAAGCATCACACTAGCTGTCCCATTTCACAAATGATGAAACTCATTTAAAAAGGGTAGGTGACCTCTCCAGGGCCCTTCAGGAATGCAGCTAAGCTGTGGGGGGACTTGGGAGTTGCGGCAGCCAGAAGCTTGCTCTCATCAGTGGGAGAAAAATTCTCGTTAAAAGATTCAGATATTAATAAGCTTATTTTTACTCCCTCTCTACAGTATACAATGCCTGGATGAAGGAGCATGGAGGAGCCATTGTCAACGTTGTAGCTGCCACAAGAATTGGGATGCCTGGTTTATCGTGAGACTACTTATATTTCCAAACCTTTTTCACCTGGAAATTGTGACCACTTTCAGCTGAGTGTCCCCAGCAGAGCCTGCTTTCTGAGTAGTGGATAGTTGCATATGCTCAGCAGCAAGGAAGGGGTGGAAATGTAGTTATTGCTCTGCCTTGACATTCCTTCCAAATGTCTTTAAGACTAGCCTGACTGTATGTGCAAATACTGGAGCTCAGAGGAAGCTATGGTAATAGTCTGGCTCTCGAGCTGGGTAACATTAGGCTGTATGAGATGAAACTCCCTTCTCCCCTGTTGCATGCTGCAGACCAGCATACTCGCATGCAGCTGGATCAGCAGGCTTTTAGTAAATGTGTTCATAATTTTTTTACTTTCTGAGAGTAGAGATGGTCAGAGAATTGAAGCATTTTCCATCAGGAAATGCTGACTCGTTGGAACTAAAATATGTTGTGAGAAAGGGCTGAAGACGTTTTGAAAGCTTTTTGAAATTGTCAGAACAATTTGGACAGCTTCCTAAATGGTAATATTCATCTTTATCCACTTGAACTAGTTTTTGTTTTTAAATAGAATCTAATTTATATTTTAAAAAATAGACTGAATGCAAAATGTTTTGTTCCTAACACTTTTCCCTTGGCAAACATTTTCAAGATTTTTTTTTACTTGATTCAGGATTAGAAACTTGAAGTCTTAAATGTTTGTGGAACACAAAACCAGTTCCTGAACCAGCTCTGTATAAAAGCCCTGAACTGACTGACTGTACTCCAGTGGGTGCCAAACCTTTTAGCAGGTGTGCCACAAATTGGCCCCTTACCCTCCCCAAGTGCCGCTCCAATCCTCCTCCCAATGTGCTGCTCTGCTTTCAGCTCCCAGCCCTCTGCTCCTTGCCTGATTTTTTTGCTTCCTGCCATATCTGTTGCTGTGCTTCCTGTCCCCTTCCCCATCCACCCACATGCCACGTACACAGGCTGCCTGTACCCTTGTGGCTCTCAGGACACAGGTTGGCCACCCCTGTTGTAGGCTCACGAAGATGATCTAAAATATCCACAAGATGGTGCTCAAACCTCAGTGTGAAATTCTCTGCTCTGGAAAAGCCTGCGAGAGCTTCCACAGAGGATATGTCACTACCACAATTGTGTTTAAACCCAAAGCTGGACTGCCTGAATCCCATCTTATTTCCTAAAAAAAGGTGAAAACAGGTCTCAGGACACTGTTCATGTGGTCAGTTATGAACTCCGTTTCTGTGCCTGGATGAGCAAAACTGTTGACCGGTGAACTTCCAGGTTCCCAGTGCATTTGACTTGGGATCATAGGGACCTCTTGGGTCATTAGGTCCAGCTGATGTTATTGCAGGCAGCTAGGTTATATTGACCCTTTCATTTCAACTTCCAGTCTTCTAACTAGGGAATCTGTTTTCTCCCTTAGCTTATATGGGAAAGCTATTCCAGAACCTCGTTCTGAGTTTCTGCATAAGTGTATTTGTGGTCTGTTTTATATGCGTGTGTGTGTTTGGCTTTTGTCAGCATTTTCCATTAGCGTAAATGTCTAAATACACTGGGAGAAGAGCCAGCAATGATATCCCCTCTCAGCCTTTGTGTTTTCTAGCCAAACAAGACAAGTTCTCATATCTTTCTCTCATGATACAGGCTTTCCCATGGCCTTGATCATTTTGGTAGCACTTCTGTGCACTTACACAAGTCTGAATTCATCTCTCTCAAGCATGATGTATCTGAATTGAACATGGTATTCCAGATAAGGACTCTGTAGGGCCTTATATAACAGCATTAATACTTCCCTATGTCTGTTAGAGACCCATTAGGATTATTTTTCACGGGCATATCACAGTAGTGGCTTGTAGTTGTTCTGTGATTGGCCATTATACCCAGATCTTTCTCCTGCTTGTAGCCTCAGCTGATGAGGCCCCAGCTTACAGCAGAAATATTTGTTGTTGCAGTTTATCTGCCCAGCTGTGTTATTGCGTTGTGCACTGGGATTTCCTCATCATATTATCTCTTGCAGCCATCTTATGATCTCTGGTTTTTCAACTAAGCTGTCTCTTGACTTTTGCCCATCTCTAGGGTGCTAAATTGGTTAATGTCTGCTTCATAAAGTAGAATATGCTCCTCCCTAAGGGACTGGTCCAGCTTAAACAGTACCTGTGTTAATCTGGCTTTTTTTTTTTTAATTTGTCAGGGTGTGGTGAGGCAAAGCTCTGTGTTACGTGTGGACATTGATTCTTCTCTCTCTGATAGGCATACAGGAGCTGCTAGAGCTGCAGTGCAAAACCTGACCAAGAGTTTAGCTATTGAGTGGGCTGGTGCAGGAGTGAGAATCAACTGTGTTGCCCCGGTAAGTACTGTAACAACAGGTTATATGACCACACTTGCCAACAGGGCATGGCCATGGTTAAGATTTTAAAAAGCCAGCATAGGGCAGTGATGGGTGTTAAAAAAGAAGCCCAACCCCAACCAACCAAAAAAACCGCTTTGATAATTTCAGCCCCCTTGAGTGCCATCAGTATAATTTGTGTCTGTTATCACTTCCACGTCCAGGGTTTTTTGGCACATCTGTGCTTTTTCTCCTTAACAGAAGGACACTAAAGAGGGGAGGGAGATGTGCTTTTCAAATGCTCATCATGAACATTTATGCAGTGCTCAGTGTTTCAGTAGTGGTTACCTGAGTTCTGGGCTCACCGTGCTTCTGTATAGAAAGAGTGGGAGACAGGATGGATTCGTGAGACTAGTTCAGGATTGGGAGCCAAGACATGGCTTCTGCTTCCGGTGGGCAACTTGGAGCATGTCCCTTATTTTCTTTTTGTCTCAATTTCCCTATGGAAATTAGGGTTATTATTAGGCAAAATATGAGTGTTACATATGTACATAGGAAACCAATGTACAAGGTAGCTAAAACATGCTCATCACGTCCCTGAGGAACTAAGTATGTGTTGAATAACTGGTTTAAGCAGTCTTATGGAAAGACTGGCTTTTCCTAATACAGGCTGCTGTGAATTGAGAGGCATTTTAGCCCTAACTTGGAACTGTAGGTGCACTGGTTTCCTTCTTGGAAACTTCATCCTAAACCACACTTTATTTTTGATGGGCATATGTGGGACAAGGAGATGTTTCCCATTCAAAATCCACATTATTTTCTGTTTCCAAAAGTCACATCTAATCAACTGGCCAGTCAATAGGGAAACCTTCTGCCTGTATTGGATTGCACACAGGTAGTTCATGCCTTTTGACTGGAGGCTTAAGTTGCTTTCTGTTGGTTTGTGGACTGCTGTTCCATTCAGGTCGAGAAAGCCTAAGTTCCTCAGAGACAGATATGCATGGTTGAGTAAAGGTTTCATTGAGTAAAGAAAGACCTTGAAGCCTAACTCTCCTTTTCGTCAGTGAAATCTACTAAGTGTTGTATTATTTTTTGCTGAGTTTTTTTTAGGCTTATTAAATCTTGGGGAAATAGCAACTTAGGTCAACTTATACATCAACACATTCTGTGAGTCTGCCTGCCTTTTTCAGTTGGGTATTAGTTATCCAGTTAATAATCTCAATTACATTTTAATGCATATGTCAGACAGCATCTCTGATAAAGATTTCAATATGTAGTTTGATTTTTGCAGTACTCGTGTTTGTAGAACATGTCATCTATCCCACACACGCTGCTCTGATCGTCAGATAACATAAAAGTTGGCAAGTGTACAGATGTTTTACAACAGTTATTTACTGGCAAGTCTAAAATGGATTTGTTGCTATGTCAACTACAAAATTCCACATGGCAGTCAGGATAATCTTTCACATCTGTACTTCATCCCTGTGGCCACACAATCGTTGTGGTAACCCCCAGGAAACTTTCACTGCAGTTTATAAGCCGAAGACATGAAAGAAACATGTATTAAAGAACAAGGTCTGATTCCAAAGGAAATAACATGCTTATTTGTTAAATATTTTACTTCTAATTCCCCAAAAGCACTAGTTCACATTCCTCCTCTAAGACATTAATACAGGGGTGGGTAAAATATGTCCCACGAGCTGGATCCAGCCCACCAAGGGATCCAGCCTGCAGCGAGTCCCTGGGCCCCACCCATCCCAGGCGCAGGGGGCAGCCCAGGCTGTGTCGCATGCAGCTGGTCCTGCCACTCCTAGGCTTGCAGCAGGGCTGGGGTGGCACAATGGCCAGACCGAGTTTCCTGGCAGCCCCAGTGGCAGGGGTGGCTCCTTCTGGCTGCCACTGCCAGTGTTACCACCGTCGCTGCATCTGGCCCTGCTGCCCAGGCACCCTGGCCCATCTGCCCCACACCTACTACCAGGGGCGCTGGATGAAGTGACTGGGCAGGGTCTCCATGAAAACCGGCCTGGGACCCCTACGGGCAGGGCTCACTCAACTGGGCAGATGGGGTGAGGCTGTGGGCGGGTGTGGAGCACTGTCCAGGAGAGGGACAGGCGGGTGGGGATGGGATCACCGGGTGGTGACAGCGCCCATCCCACTTCTGGATGCTGCTCCTTGCCCGCCCACAGTCCCATCCCATCCACCTGGCTGTATGCTGTGCCCGCAGGGGTCCCAAGCCAGTCTCCATGGACCCCACCTGCCTGCCTGCTCTGTCTGATGCCCCCAGTGGTGGGTGCAGGGCAGATGGGCCTGGCCGGATTGGATCAGTTGACCCCTACAGCCCGCAACAGCTCACCATGACTCCCTAAGTGGCCCTCCAGCCCAAACAATTGCCCACTCCTGCATTAATCACTCTTCAATACCCGCATGATGAATTAATGACAGAAATTTTCCATTTTAATTCAGAAAATCTCTCCCCCTTGGAAAACAATATGAAACATGGGGATGATGCACACAATTGATCTCTGTGACCCCTGTGTTCCCACTGTTACCATCGTTTTCCCTTGCACCTTAATCTACAGTGGAAAGTCCTAAGGGCAGGGACCGTCGTCTCCTCCTATGCATCTGCACAAACCAGGGCTCTGAATCTGACTGGAGCCTCTGGTTTGACCACTGCACACACCTGTCTAGCGTTCTGTAAGAGCACAAGACTCGGACTCGATGATCTGTTGAGGTCCCTTCCGACCCTAGTACAGTATCTGTGAATCTATGGAAGAAACCCTTGAAAAGTCCTGGTGTTCAGGACTTTTGTTCTCCTTCAGTAAAAAACAATTTTAAATATATGCAATTCCCAAAGTTGTCTCTGGAGTTCTTACTGTCTATCTAGCTTTCTGTAGCTTTTGAGGTGAGATTGAGGCACTGATGGTTAACTAAGGAAATCCAATATATTTCCATTCAAAATCTTAAAACTGGCTTACAATAAGAATTTTGCTGCTGTAGTAATGAGACAGCAAAGAGTCCAGTAGCAATATAAATAGCTATCCTATTATACCCAAGCCTAATAATAATTTTAAAAAATTGCCCTTGGGTACTGTTTATGTGATAAAAACATTTGGGTATTAAATAGGTTAGAATTTGAATGTATACAACATTGCGTTGGTCTCATTTTGCTTTGTTTTACTACAGGGAACAATATATTCAGAAACTGCCTTTGCAAACTATAAAAATATTGATGACATTTTAAAAACATATCCCTCAAAGATTCCAGCCAAGAGACTGGGAGTTCCTGAAGAGGTAAGATATTTCAGAATATAGGTTTATTGCTAAGGTGTCTGTACCTCTGGCACTTTTTTTATATGGAGAATGATAATGGGTGAATATTTAAATATAAAAAGCAGTGCAAGAAGGGGAGCTCTGAGCAAGGAGCTTTATAAGAATTGCTGGAATGCTTAAAGATTCCACGCTTTTAGATGTATACTGAAAATTCACTACAGACACCAGTTTCTAGTACCGACTTCTAGTTTCTTCCTAAAACGCTTGTTAAATGAGAGAGAGAGGATGGAAAATACTGATGGTTAAGGTGAGAAAAAACTTGGTCTCTTTTATATTTGATTGCCTGATCCATCAGTTCTCAATTTTTTTTTCTGGCTTCTGGCACTCCTTCATAACTCTTCTGAATTTAGAGTCACTTCAGTCTAGTTTGGGGAGAGGAGGAGCGAATGCGCTCGTGGGGGTCACTGCAGTTATTTATTGCGTGGCACTCAGGTTCACATTCTCTGTCCCTGGAACAAACTCTTTAAGTTGTTCAGATCTGAGAGTCAAAAGGTTCCTTTTTCATCCCAAAAGCATGTCCTGCTGTGAGCCTTAAATCTGAGTACCTGAAACCCAGTCCCAACACCTTGGAGCCACCATTTTTTTTTCTGAGTTTGGTCAGTCTCATTGGCATACTGGATTGCCAAGGCAATTCCATGTTAATGCTGTCTTCGATTTTCCTCTAGCTGGTGTTGGACAGGAGGTATCATACATGACATGCTTCCCGGCAGCCAGTAGCCAATATAAGCCTAACCTTTGGTGTAACATAAACATAAAGATCATAAAATCAATGAGCTTTCCAAAGCTGCGTACAGCTTTCCGGAGTAGTCATAAATACAAAGAGAATGACATGTAAGAAGAAAAAACGGATGTAGTTGTTAAAATAGTTCATCCCTGCCCACTCTGTACCTGAGGGGGTGAGAGAGACCCCCTCCCCACTGCCACAGCTGCTCCCTTAGGTGCTCACCTGCTGGCAAACAGAGTCCTCTGCCCCTTCGTCCTGCCTGCCCTGGGAGGAGCATGCGGGATGAGCTAGGCTGAAAAGTGCAGCCCTGCATTCCCTGCTTGCCCACATCACAACGTGCTGCACTCCCTGGTTGGAGTGCAGGGGCTGCTGGGCAGGGAAGGAGGTGACAAAAGAAGCAGGAGTCCCCGGAGGAGCAGCTGTGGGCACTGCTTGTCTGTGGTGCATTGGAGTGGGCCCAGAGGGAGGAGCATGGGAGCTGGGCCTTTAAGGGATCTCACGAACCCCAGTTAAGAATTTTTGGTCTGGTCAGTAAGAAAAGTGCTGTGGTTTTTTTTTTTGGCCTGAAGTAGGGAAGATAAGTTCATATCTGATCCCCAATTCAGAAGGCTTGTTGCAGTAAGTAACCTTACTTAGATGGTGGCTGTGTTCAAACTTTGGCTTAATGTAACTGGTGAACTAACTACATATGCTCAGCACCAACAGAACATGGTTGTGTTGCAGTAGCTGCCTTGCATGCATGTCGGCCTCTAGGAACTTTGTATCACATCCCCCCCCCAACGCCAAAGTCAACGAGCTGCATAATTCTTTATTAGGTCTCCCCTATCGTGTGTTTTCTGCTGTCTCCTGCTGCCTCCTTTATAACTGGCGAAACTGTGACTGTGGACGGCGGTCAAACCTTGTATGCCTCCTCCTGGGATGTACCAGGTAAAAATGGACTATTGGAATATGTGTCCTGCAGTGACTTGACTTTGGGCAGGGTGCCACTTGGAATGGGAGGACATAAATGGTTAATTTGGAAGAGGAATTAAGTACTTTTTGTTGTTGCTGCTGCTGTTTTTTTGCATCACAGATCATAACAACTGGCCTCCAGCACCAGAAGGAGAGAACGCCAGAGCGCTTGAAAAAGCATTTCCAAAATCAAAGCTATAAAGAAATGAGATTCTGCCAGACCTCCCTGGCGATGCTAACAGAGCAAGATTTCGGTGTTGAATGCCCAGTAAAGCTGGATATCCTGCTAATACCCTGTGTGCCTTAATTTTTTTCATGTTTGTAAAGAATGCCATAAAGTCTTACAGTGAATACTCCATCATCTCCCAGTGAGAAGAATTGGAGTAGACTGATTCTTCACCTCAGTATGCCAGCATTTAGCAGAACCAAAGAAGACTCTCTAGAAGAAGAGGATTTCTCTAACTCCAGGGACAGGGCACACCATACTGAAGCTGTCAAAAGAGAACTGCCTCGAAATAGGTTGGGATGAGGAGGAATGTCAGATCCCTCCCCCATCCCCTGCCCCCCAAATCAGGATGAATGTGAAAAGAACAGAGTTTAAACCCCCAGGAAAATGTATTTCTGTGAAGGGGAGGAAAGAAAACACCATCCAACACGTAGGCTTAATCAGTAATCCTTGACTCCAGCTCCGATTCTATTAAACTAGGGGGGTTCTCAACTTGGATAGACTGTAAGCATCCCTTGGAAAATGTCAGCTCTTAGTTTTCACTCATTTTTTAACTATGAAAAAATAATAGAGTAGTTCCTCTGTTGAAGGGAGTGCAGAAAGACGCAATGGATTAGAATGTTTTTAACGCTGAATTCCTATTTAAAATCTCTCTGGGTTTATCTTGTGAATCATGTCTGAACACTGAACAGTGCTAACATTGCTTGGCACCCCGGTTGAGAATCACTGTGTTAAACCCATAGCCTAGGCCAGCAGTTCACAACTGGAATGCTGCAGCCTTTAAAGGGTGTTTTGCCGCAGGTGCCAGCACTGCCATTGCCATGTGAAACTCCCCCATGTGCTTTCATTCCCAGGAGGGACAGGTGGAACTAGACTGGGAAGTGGGTGCACCTGGAGCATGTCTGGGATAAATAGTTAGGCAAACCTAATACAGGCAGCAGCTTCAAGGTCTGGCTCCATGTGTCCCTCCTGGAAAGAACCACACATGGCCATTCCACCTGGCAGTGACGGCGCAACAGCCTGGAGATGAAGTAAGTAAGCTGAGACTTCAGGGGTTCTCAACTGGGGTGCTGCCAAAATCAGAAGGCGATGGAGGAGCACTGTGACTGAAATGGTTGAGTGTCACTGATTATATAAGCTAATTAAAGAAACTATAGCTGAAACACATTGGGAATGGGTCAACATGATCTGACTATTGCAGCAGTCTAATATAATAAAAGCTGTGGCACTTCTGGCTGTGTGTCTGTCTGTCCATAACACTCCGGGCCAACTACACATGCACCACCCAGAGCCTTATGGACAGACAGACACACAGGCGAGGCGGTGGGGACTAGGGTGTGCTTCGTGGTGCAGGAGGGAGGGAGGTGAGGGGCATGGCTTGCGGCCCTGTGGGGAGGGTTTGCCATGCGGCCGTGTGGGGACGTGGCAAGGGACCTCAGCAGATCACGGAGTCCAACCACCTCCCCTGGGCAGGAAAG
>NW_005842335.1:420784-427145 GCF_000455745.1 Alligator sinensis | reverse complement strand
GCTGGGATCAGATGACCCCAGCCAGATGCCTATCCAGCCTTCTCTTAAAGACCCCTAAGGTAGGGGAGAACACCACCTCCCTTGGGAGCCCATTCCAGTCTAGTAACCCTTTCCGTAAAGAAGTTTTTCCTAATGTCTAATCTAAATTGGCTCTCCGTCAGTTTGTGGCCATTATTTCTAGTTACTCCAAGGGGCGCCCTGGTAAACAACATCTCCCATTACCTGCTGCCCCCCACACCAATTAATTTGTAGGCAGCCACAAGATCACCTCTCAGCCTTCTGTTGTGAAGGCTGAAGAGATCCAGGGCCCTCGATCTCTCCTCGTAGGGCTTTGCACGCAGGTCCCTAAGCATGCGAGTGGCCCTCCTCTGAACCCTCTTGAGGTTGTCCACATCCCTTTTGAAGTGGGGTGCCCATAACTGGATGCAGTACTCCAGCTGCGGCCTGACCAATGCCAATCAGAGGGGAAGCATCACCTCCCTCGACCTGTTCATCATGCATCTGCTAATGTATGATAAAACGCGGTTAGCCTTGTTGATCACTTCGTCACATTGACGACTCATGTTCATCTTGGTGTCAACAATGACTCCAAGTTCCCTTTCCACTGCTGTGCTTCTGAGACAGTCATCCCCCAGCCTGTAAGTATGCTGGTGATTCCTTCTCCTTAGGTGTAGCACTTTGCACTCGTCTTTGTTGAACTGCATCCTATTCTGTTCTGCCCACTTCTCCAACCTGTCCAGATCTGCCTTGCTTCGTTCCTTACCCTCTAGTGTGTTAACTTTACCCCATAATGTGGTATCATCTGTGAATTTAGACAGCGTGCTCTCCACGCCCTCATCCAAGTCACTGATGAAAATATTGAACAGCACTGGTCCAAGGACCGAGCCTTGGGGGACCCCACTGCCCACATCTTTCCAGCTTGATACCGACCTGTCCATCACCACTCTCTGGGTGCAACCCTTAAGCCAATTTGCCACCAACCTGCATGTAATCATCTACGTCACAGCCACTCAGTTTATTTATGCGAATAGAATGGAATCCCTTGTCGAAGGTGTTCTTAAAATCCAAGTAAATGAAATCTACCTTGACTCCTGTGTCTAAGGATTTAGTGACCTGGTCATAGAAAGAAACAAGGTTAGTCAGGCAGGATCTACCTGCTATGAACCTGCACTGGTTGCCCTTCAACATAATGTTACCCGCTGGACTCCCATAAATGTGATCCTTGATAATTTTTTCATAGATTCATAGATGTAGGGTTGGAAGGGACCTAAGTAGATCATCAAGTCCGACCCCCTGCCCTGGGCAGGAGAGAATACTGGGCTCATGACCCCAGCCAGGTAATTGTTAAGCCTCCTCTTAAAGACCCCCAGGGTAGGAGCGAGCACCACTTCCCTTGGAAGTTGGTTCCAGATCCTAGCTACCCTGACTGTGAAGTAGTGATTCCTCATATCTAGCCTCACCCTACTCTCAAACAACTTACGGCCGTTATTCCTTGTTACTCAAGGAGGATCACCTCCTTGGCCCTGCTCATGATGCATCTATGGATGCAGAGGACACTATTCTCATTCGTCCACCCCTGTAGCCTGTCCAGGTCCAGTTGCATCCTGTCCCTCCCTTCTAGCGTGCCCACCTCGCCCCAAATCTTAGTGTCATCAGCAAATTGGAACAGAGTGTTTTTCACCCCCTTGTCCAAGTCGCTGATAAAGAAATTGAACAGCGCGGGCCCGAGGACCGAGCCCTGGGGGACCCCACTGCCCACCTCCCTCCAGGTCGAATATGACCCATCCACCACCACTCTCTGGGTGCGGCCCCTCAGCCAATTTCCGATCCATCTGACTGTATAGGCATCAAAGCCACAGTCGCCTAGCTTTTTAATGAGAATGGGGTGGGAGACAGTGTCAAAGGTTTCCCAAGGATATAGGTGAGACTAACCAGCTTATAATTACCCGGATCCTCCTTCCTCCCCTTCTTGAAAATAGGGACCACGTTGACCTTTTTCCAGTCCTTTGGGACCTGACCTGAGCACCACGAGTGCTCAAACAGCCATGCCAGTGGCTCTGCTATGACACTGGCCACTTCCTTCAGCACCCTTGGATGAGCACGGTTGCTTTAAACATCAACTCTTCCAATGTAAGTGCTACTGTTCTTAGAAAGAGTAGCCAGTTCTGACTGCAGATTATTTTTCTCTTTCTCATTCCAGTGGAATTTGAGACTAAAATGAATTGGATACTTCCTCAAGCCTTGAAGCTTAATGGTAGAAAACTTCATGGGGTTTAGAAACATCCATGTTCAAAGTCTCAGCACTGCCTGAAACCTGAGTGTGTCACCAGGGAGAGAACGGGGCCTCTAAAGCTCAGCCTCCTGGTTGCTGCTTTAGTCTTATGATGAAGTTTTGGCCATGCAGAGCACAGCTGCAATTCTGAGCTGTTGCTTCTTCATCTTGCTGGCTGGGATAAGAGTCTGGGATGGTGTTTTCACCTGCAAGAATCTGTATCATCAAGCACATCAGGCAGCTCAAGGAAGCATCCTGATATGTAGGTTTTGAGGATGTCTTCAGCTGTTGCAGGAGAAGCTTGGAGGCCTGTAAGTGTCACTTTTTTTGCATTTGCCTAGTTTCAGAGTTGTCTAACAGAACTGTGATGACTTGATTATATGGCCATGAGAAGGTACATTTTTGTCTGATTGAAGATGCCATTTTTCCTTTTAAATTTCAGAATTCTGGTGTCTGTATCGTGCCATGTATATCATGTTAGCATTGCATATGACTGTGTTCTTTTAAAGCAAGTAGCTTCACATAAGCCTCTGGTTTCATTCATCAGAATGGCCAAATCTGAACTAGAGGGTAGATTGTTCTCTTCAATTTGTGACAGCAGAAATCCACAAGTGGGGGGCGGGGGGATTGTTAACCATAAAGCCCAAACACTTTTGTATTGGATCTAATCTCATACTGGTACCTGTTTTTCTGAGTAAGTGGATGCTTATTCATGTGAAGAACTCATAAAGAGATTAAATCAGTTCTTTCAAGCCTGTCAGCATAGGCATGTTCAGTTTAGATAAGGTAAACATTTGGAGAACATTTCTGGTGGAAAATATGGCTGCTACCTGACTAGCACCCAGTGACCTGGGTAGCTGCAAGAACTGAAGTGCAATTATTTAGCTTGCCAAGATAACAATGTTTCTACATTCTTCACATGAGCCTTTATCAGAAACTAAAACTTTAATGCAAGATCCATGTCTAGAGTTTATGCAACTTCCTTCCTCTGTGTGTTAGTTTGTGAACTTGCAGGATGGGTGCCAGATGTAGATTGGAGGTGAGCTGAAGGTGACTTGAAGACGCTTGAATGCTCACCTAGATGATATCCTGGAGCTCTCTAAAGGGAGAGTCGAGCATAATCCAGACAGAAAAGGAACCCCTCCTTCGCCATCTCAAGTATTTGCTGATTTGTTGGGGGGTGAGGGGGCATTATTTTTTAAACTCTACTTTGGAGGTTGAATCTCCACGAGAGGGATGTCATATAGCATCATGCTGGGCTGCAACAATATGGAATTCTGTATTAACAGGAAAGCTTCCATTTCTATCGGGGAGAGAGCTTTCCTCTGGGCTCTGGTCTGAGATTAGAATGAATTTCCCCAGGATGCTTGCAGATCTCCTCACCTTCTCCCCTAGGAATATTTCTTTGACCCTGCATTTTCTGTTGAAGACCCTGTATAAAACCTTCCTGAGAAAAGCTAGAGTCTTGCATACTCTTCTCCTGGTAAGTACCAGTGTCCACATTACAATCATGGGGTCATGTTGCTGAAAGCACTACAGTAGGGTTCTCTGATTCTACAGTAATGTGAGTGTAGTAGAGGACACTATACAAAATAGCACAATGTTCCCTCAGATAGAAAGGAGGAAACATCACTGAGATGCCTTTTGCAAGCTTGCCCTTATACAGCATTAGAACCTAAATCTACTATGTGCCAAAGTGGGTTGCCAGTGAGGTTAACACACACATGCTCAGATAGGAGTGTTTATTCCACTGTCTCCACTTGTTTGCATAGGGCCTCTTTTCCCAGGAGGGCAAGGGAAGACAGACCAAAATAATTCAGCTGTGACAAATACAGTCTGTCCGTTGCTCCCCCCCACCTTTTTTTTTTAAATCCCAGTGAGGAGTAATTAGAGTGGTATCATTTGAGGGTCTCGAACCATTTTACAGATACGGGGCACTGTAGTTATTGCTACTGCTATTCCCAACATAATATCAGCTGTTCTGAACAACTGAGGCCTCCATTGCTTTGCATTACTTCAATCAAACCAGTGCCTGCAAATCTGTACCTGTTCTGACAACTCATTCTTGGTCAAAGGGCATTCAGAGGGAAGTGTTGGGTGTGGTGATGAATTTATCTTTGTCCTCTGACTTGTTTGGTTTGACTTCAGCTACCTAACGATATCCTAATAAGGAAGGCGAATGCCACTCTGCAAAGAAATCTGTGAAAATCACTGAGGTTTAAACAGCTAGATGCTAATCACGTATGACTATTATAGGAATATGGCATGAGCAGTCTATTAATCTTGTATACGAATGTTACCTCAGTTGTATTTTGGAAATCTCTCTTATGTTGCTTTACTACTGTACTTTTGGTCTTTATAGCCATGACTATTCTGTCTCCTGACACTAGTTAATAATAAGATAATAAAGAGATGCTTATCACTAAATTGTTAAATGGCTTCCTTGATTATATTTCTCGCTATTGTGTGTGAATATGTGCAGTAATGCTTAACACGGCTACGAAACTACTATATTTTCTTGCATACAACACCCACCCCCAACAAGATGTGCACCTTGTTTTTGAAAGACATACTGAAAAGAAAAAAAAAATCTTTCCTTGCTTCTGCAGCAGGAGCCTCTGCTGGAAGTTGGAGTTGGGGAGGGTGGAGGAGAAAGATTGTCTACAGTCAAAAGCAGGGACAGAAACTGTTATCGATGTATTTCTGTGCTTAAAATGCACACCCCAATTTGCTGTAACTGAATTTTGGGACAAAGGTGTGTGTGTTTTTATCATCACCATTGTTGAGATTGGGGTAATGTATTTTGTAATGCTTGGTGGAGTAGATGTGCACCTTATAGACTAACTAAATTAGAGGTGCACAACATAAGCATTCAGAAGCAGAGGGCTTACTTCCTTATTGTCACTCTTTGCACCACCTTGAACTATCACTATTGTACTGACTTATTTAGGACAATAACTAAAGCAAGCTCTAAAATCTTCATTCTTTAAAGGTGAATTATTGTCGTGGTTGGTACAGAGAATGCAGTCTGGCTCTCAGTGCCTGTCTGCAGCAAGGTGAAGTGTCTGCCTTAGCATGTCACTTTTACAAAGCAAACAACAGTTGCTTGTGACAAGCTCTTAAGGTGTGTCTAGTCTTTGAATCCATGCAGAACATCCTGTATAATTGAATAATTTCATACGCTTCTAATCAGCATCTTTTAATCCATTCTTGCTGTCTTGGGCAGTTAAGCCAGCTTTCTTGCAGGCTGGGACTCGGGGAAATCATCTTGTTTAAAAAAAAAATCAGCATTGCCAATGTTCTGGATTGCTGAGCCTGGCTATGGAGGTAAATGAGCTGCCTCATAAACTTACGTTATGGGGTTTGAACAGGCAAACCTTTGAACTGGGTTGCTTCCCCTTCATCTGATTTATAGTGTGCTTTGTCCATAGAAATAACTCTGACCTCCCTTCCAGGGCCCTGGCTGACAAGTCTGTTTTTTCTAGCTTTATTCTGCTTTAAGTATTACAATCTACATCAACAGCTCTTTATACATGTAGGTTTACCTGCTAAACGTAAACAGGAGGCAGGGCATCATGTAACCGAGCCTCTAGTTGGTGTTTACTGCTTGTTGCAATTAGAGCCTCATTGCTTCCCCATATCTGGATGAAAAATAGGTTCCCGAATCTTAAATTTGGCTTAATCATTTTCATGATTCTGTTTGGCTAACTGTACAATGCTCAGAGTCGTAGTACTGAAGGATTCTCTTTACATACAAGATCTAGCAATTTTACCTTGCTCTCTATCACTCTGTGCCTCCTTGTGTGGCCTTACTTAGTCAACCATTGGGTGATTTATAGAGTATAAGACTGGCTGGGAACATTGTGATCATCCAGTCTGAATTCTAGCATATTGCAAGGCCTATGTAGGACTTCCCTAAAACAATTTCCGGCGATGAAGAATCCCACAAGCTGTGGGTATGAGATGTGGTTAGAGGAATGGGTGAGGAGGAAGATGTTAATAACTCTTCTGTAATAGATCTGTATTGATTGGATCTGATGGGGCATGTATACCTGAGGAGTAAGCTAGCAAGAAGTGTGATTTCCTGCT
>NW_005842335.1:414458-420753 GCF_000455745.1 Alligator sinensis | reverse complement strand
GAGGGAGATTTGAGTCCAGGCAGTAGGACAAGGGTGGGCAAAATATGGCCTGTGGGCTGTATCCAACCTGCCAATTGATCCTATCTGGCCTGTCAGCTGCTACCGGGAGCCTGATGAGGGAGGACTGCGCCCCGCGCAGGATAGACTCCTCTACTGCCCCTCTTCCCGGCTTCCTGTTGGCGCTGCAGGTGCATAGTCCTGGCACCGTGGGCACAATGGAGCGTGCTAAGCAGCCATCCTGCCCACCTGGCACGATGAGATGCTGCTGCCACAGCACCACTTGCCCATGCTGGCCACTGGCGGGGGCTCGGCCTGGGGCAGCTGCCCTTGACTTTCCCAGTGTGGCACGGTGGCAGCAGCAGCAGCTCATTATGGCAGGCAGTACGGCTACCCAGCATGCTGCACCGTGCCGTCCCTTGCAGGCATGGCTGCCGGCAACTACGGCACCAACAGAAAGCCAGGTGTGGGGGAGGAAGGGGAAAAGGAGTCTGCATGCTGCCCGGCCCAGCCCAGTCCTGGCTGCAGCAGAGCGAAGTGGCACAGACCACAGTCCTCCCTTTTCAGGCTCATGTTGGTGGCCGGCAGGCCAGACAGGATCAATTGACATCTCCCCGGGTCCTCAACAGCTCACCAAAACTCCTTATGTGGCCTTCCAACCCAAATAATTGCCTACCCCAGCAGTAAGAACAAGCACAGGAAAGATGTCCTCTGACTGTAGGTGTGAGGCAGTTCACAAGAGTGAGAAGTGCTAACAGGTTTGTTTGTGGTGGTGGGGGTGTTTATATGTAATGACACGAAACTGGGTGCTCTTTATCTACGCCTAGATCTATGTCTTATCATCCCTATTTTTACCTTGACTTATGCCACTTACCTGGTTCAAGAGGTATGTTGGTAGTGCTTCTGTGGTCATCATGAGAGCAGTGCTAATGGATGGTAAGCTGTTTAACTGCAATCGACTCCAAACCAAAACCAAGACCACCCTGATCACAATCCTTGAGCTCCTGTACGCTGATGATGCTGTAGCATGCGCTCGCCTAGAAGCAGACCTTCAGGCAATCATTGACGTCTTAACTGAGGCACACAAGAAAATGGGACTGACACTTAACATTCAGAAGACTAAGGTCCTTCATCAACAAGCTCCTAATGAGCAGTCCCCAGCTCCGGTAAATCAGATTCACAGTGAAACTCCTCTATAAAACGTTGAGTATTTCCCATACCTCAGAAGCCATCTCTCGCACAAGGCTGAGATGCCTGAGGACTGCAACAGCCCTTTCATCAATGAAGAAATCCAACGTTGCCTCAAATGTGCAAGTGCAGCCTCTGGGCACCTAAGGAAATGGGCATTTGAGGATTGCGACATCGGATCTGAAACCACAACCTCACGGTTCATTAAGCAGTTGTGATCCCCACCTTATTGTACAGAGCTGAGACATGGACAACATACAGGATACACCGAAGGTCATTGGAGAAGTACCATCAGCACTACCTGCAGAAGATCCTTCAAATCCAGCCAGAAGATAGATGCACCAATGTTGGCATCCTCCCGCAGACAAACACCACAAGCATTGAAGCGATGATCATCTGACATCAACTTTGCTGGGCCGGCCACGTTATTTGGATGTCTGACTCCAGATTCTTGAAGCAAGTTTTATTCTCCCAGTTTAATCAAGGCATACACTTAAGAGGAGGACAGAGAAAGCGCTTTAAGGATGTCCTCAAGGCCAGCTTGGGAAAAAAAATGCAACACTGACATCAATTTGTGGGAGACTATCATCCAGGAACACCCCAAATGAAGGAAAAGTCTGCTGCAAGTACTTTGAAACCTTGCAGCAGCAACAACAACAACAACAACGAGATGGAAAAGCAGGAGTGGCAGAAACCACATGTCATGGACCGAATCAAGAACCCAGAGCCCCCCACCCAACATAGAAATATGTGCCCAAACTGCAAGAGAGTCTGTCAATCTTGGATCAGCCTTGCTGGCCATCCTCGGACACACAAATAAGACAATCTTCCTCGACTGCAAGGGATTGCTGAAGAAGAAAAGCTAAGCAGCAGTCCCTGCCAACCCACGCCCACTCCTTGTGTGTCAAACACATAAAGGAAGAAGTGAAACCATTCTTGAGGCATCCCCTGCTGCCTCTCTTGAAATCAGTCCCTGACGTGTTTGTGGCACAGGCACCCTTAGGGTGGCTTGACGGTCTCACTTCCAGGTGTGGCCTGTGCAGAGTAGATGGTCAGAACATGCTTCCAGTCAGCACTCCCCAAGCACAAGAGAAGTAGTCATAGCTCTGCCTAAGATGGAAAGGGCTCTGGTGTATGGGAAGATTTTAATAACAAACAAGTTTGAAACTTAAAGGTTCATGATTCTCTGGATGCATGAACAAGATCCCCAGTTGGACTAGATGATCTCTTGAGGTCCCTTCCAGCCTTACTTCTCTATGAAATTTTACTGTAGTAGGCTGACTCGTAACTGAGGCCCAATGTGTTCTGGAGGTGGGAATCTTTGCTAATGAGCAGTGAAGGAAACCTGGCTGTGAAGAAAACCTTCTAACACACACCATGTGCAAACTGATGAAACCATAGCCCTGGGACGTATGCACAGCTTATCTGCCTGGGGTGTTGCTTGTGAAATATAAAGAAAATACGTCTGGCAAACAATGCACAATTCAGCTTTTAGTTACCTTTACAAAAGTGTTCCTATGTGCACCGAAGAGTCTCCAGATACATACAGCCTACAGTCCCCAGGACCAGTCGTGGAATTTAATACATAAGTGACCCTGGTTTTATTTGCATCAATGGTGTTACGTATTTCCTATTTGTATCTGCAGTAGTTAACTGTTAGTGTCTCAATGGCTGCAACAGCCCATCATCTAATCCAGGGGCTTTGCTAGAGTGGAGACCCTGCTTGCTGTAGTAGAAATGGACCCATCCTCACAAATGCCAGTCCCTTCTGCTGTTGAATGTATGTTGGAGGTTAAAAAACAAAAAAACCCAACACACTTATTTCTGTATTTACGCTGCTCCCATCACCATAGAAACTGAATTTTGGAGATTGTTCTGAAAACAGGCAAAAGCAGCACCCATCAGGAACTATGGGAATCATGCAAAACATTCCTGGCATGGTGCTACTGTTGTGGTTGACAGGAACACCAGGCTCAGAGGACTTGTATCGTTAGGGCAGATGTAGCAGGGAAAGGTGGTTATTCATGATCTCTTTCTCTCTCCACCCTTTGCTAACATTAATTTAATATGGTACAAGCTACTGTCAGTATCCCAAGCGCCCTCCATGTACCCTTCCTCTCTGAAAGATTAATTTCTCAAGATGCTAAAACTGATATAAACAGTCATGAGCTGGAACAGGAATAGGAGGGGACTGTTGGATGTGTTTTTAAAGCTGCTGTGGCTCACTGACCTGCTAGATGGTGCAGAAGTATCGCACCAAGTCAGCGTTTCTCTTGGCTCTTCTTCTGTCTCAGTGCAAAAGGTCACCTTGCTGACTGCTTAGTTAAAAGAGGTGTTGTTTTTTTTTTGCAGGAGGCTTTGGTCAACGATAAATATTTTCTCAGCTTCCCAGGAGTACATCCACCAGCACTTGGCCTGCTGTGAGATGAGACTTCTTGGCTCTTTTGTGCATTTTCTCTGTTGATTGTCCTTTTAAGTTCTTAAAGTCCTTTGGATTAAATAATATTTCATGGCCCACTTGGCTCACCAGTATGATTCAGAGCCTCATGACTCTTATTTAGATGCTCTTCATCAGTTGTGTAGTCATTTGGCCCTGTCTTTTTTATTGGATACTTGTGTTTTAACTATTGGTATTTCTCACCAGAATTATCTGCCAGCTACTGTATTTTCCAGGGTAGGGCATCAAAACACTTACAGACAGCAGGACTTATCCTATAATTGTCTTTTTAAAGGTGCTAGTAGTACAGTGTGTGCACATAGGTGTGTTTTGTGTGTGAAAGAGGGAGAGAAGTAACTATCCACCGCAGGGCCTAGTTTATGCTACAAAACTGCAGAGACCTGAAAACTTGGCATTCACACCCAGAGCTACTTTGGTAGCAGATCCTTCCTGCTAGCAAATACTTTACTCAGCAAAGGTGGTATTAGGCTTTTGTCCTCCAGTAGTTGGCAGAAAGTGTATGTAGGCAGTCTTGCACCTTCTACCAGCTGGCACAGTCCCTTCAGTGTCTGGTGCCTTCCTAGGCTGCACTCCAGATTCTGGCCCTACAGTTGCCACCGTAAGATGGCGTGGAGACATCAGAAACCCACAGGTGAGTATGTGGTCTGGCCACTGGATGGTAGAGGCTGCTGTCTGCTGCCAAATATATTAGTGGCAGAAGCTGGAAACCTTGCTAGCCTCATGACTTCTGAGGAGAGGCCGAGGGAACTGGGCTTAGTCAGTCTGCAGAAGAGAAGACTGAGGGGAGATTGAATAGTAGCCTTAGGAGGTCACCATCTAGTCCAACTCCCTGCTCAAAGCAGGACCAGCCCCAACTACATCATCCCAGCCAGGGCTTTGTCTAGCCGAGTCTTAAACACCTCCAAGGATGGAGTCTCCACCACCTCTCTGTGTAACCTGTTCCAGTGTTTCACCACACCCCTTGTGAGAGTTTTTCCTAATATCCAACCTCAACTTCCCATGCTGCAACTGGAGCCCATTGCTCCTTGTCCTGTCATCTGCACCACTGAGAACAGCCCAGCTCTGTCCTCTTTGCAGCCCCCCTGCAGGGAGGTGAAGGCTGTTATTCAATCCCCCTCGGTCTTCTCTTTGCAGACTCCATCAGCCCATTTCCCTCAGCCTCTCCTCACCAGTCCTGTCCCCCAGCCCACAACCATTTGCATTGCCCTGCACTGGACTCTCCCCAATGCGTCCACATCCTTTCTGTCGTGGGGGCCCACACTCCAGATGTGGCCTCCCCAGTGCTGAATAGAGGGGAAGAATCACGTCCCTCGATCTGCTGGCACCGCTCCTACCGATGCAGCTCAGGATGCCGTTCGCTTTCTTGGCACCAAGGGCACGCTGCTGGCTCCTGTCCAGCTTCTTGTCCCCTGTCCCCCCAGGTCCTTTTTCTTGTAGGCAGCTTCCCCTAGCCATTTGTGTTTCAGGCTGTCCAGAGCTGGTCCCCGTCAGACTCCTCTCGTACTTGGTTGTACGCTACATGGTCCAACAGGGCCGATCTACTATTATTAAAAAGAATACTAGAAACGTGCGTTATTAGTCGACAGCATAGATTTCCACGGCGGCCGTGCCGATAGCATCGCAGCGAAGAAGGTTTTGGGGTAGGTGACTCGGCTTCCTGTTCCGGGCCGTAACCAGACAACCATCTTCTGTTACACACAATAAGCGCCTGGTCGAAGATCTCAGCAGGCGATAGCGCTCCTGTTGTCCACCCACTGCTCCAAGTGAGTTGCGGGGCTGACAAGCCCATTTCAGTGTTTTCTTTTTGTGGGTTTTTTTTGTGGAAAAAAAGCTGCTTTGCCTCAACGAGGGGGATGCTACGAGCGGGTCCCGACCGCTGAGCGACCCCCGGAGCCACATCCTCTCAGCAACGGGTTTGGAGGAAGTTGAATCTGAGGGAGAATGGCAAATTTCCCCTCGTTTTTTTCCATGGGAAGTAGTGGTTCGGGGGTTTTTGCACCTCAGGCGCCTCATTAGGGCTAGTCTCCCATGCCCCGCAGAGTGGGGGCTGAAAGAGGGAGGGAAGAGGGTCTCATAAGGGGATTTCCCCCCGTTTGCAGCGTGTCCCTTATGCCCAGGCAGCACTATGTAGAGGCCCCTGCCCCTCAGTGGTGCTGGGGCTCGGGGCTGTGGCCCTCGCGCCCCAGACACTGCCACAGCCTCCCCCCTCACGGCACAGCTGGGGCAGAAACAGGCTCTCACTGCGCCTGCGCACAGCCCAGGCGAGCTTCCCCCTCCCTCCACTGGTTCAGCCGCATGCGCACAGGGGGAGGAGGACTCAGGCGAGCCTACTCCCCCACCCTCCATTGGTTCAGACGCATGCGCACCGGGGGGGGTGGAAAGGAGGAAGCGCGCAGGCGCACTACGGCTCTTCCTGGGTGTCCGTTGGTGGCGCGCGCGCGATGATGTTGTACGCAACTTTCCCCACGCCCCCACCCCCCCACCGGGTCCGGCGCGGACGGTAGCTGCGCTCTACGTCACGGGTTGCTGCGTGGGGGAGGCGGGGCTCAGCTCGTTGGCAGGAGGAGCGCTGCTCGTGGCCGCCTCACGCGGAAGGGTCTCGGCCCCCGGCCCGGCCGGCCTGAGCGCGGCCTCCCCCCGCTCGGCCTCGGC
>NW_005842335.1:406831-414219 GCF_000455745.1 Alligator sinensis | reverse complement strand
AAGTAGTCGTGGGGGCTGGGGGGACTCCCACCTGGGCAGGGGGGAGGGGAGGCCCCTTGGCTGGTTTTGGGGGGTAGGGACCCCCCCTCAGCTGGGCGTGGGGGAGGGGGGACCCTAGCTGTGCTGGGGGTGGGGGGGAGGTGGGACTAATGAAGCTGCGAGAGCATTTAGCTGCAGTTTGGGTTCTTGTGAGTCCCTGGGAGATCATGACATTCGTGTTGTAAACAAGGAACTTCAAAGGCCTTGGGGTGCTGTAGGAATGATTCACTTCTGGTATTGCTTTCGGGTTGTTACAGTCATCGTGGGGATGCTTGCTGTTGCCATCTAAATTGTTTCGGGGTGGTGGGGTAGCATGAGGCATTGGGACACCTTAGTGTTCATGTTCCCCTGACAAAAATATGCCTTCTTTTTCCTGCTCGAGGACAAATTCCTCTTGCAGTACACACAAGGTATTTCCTTGGCTCCTTTGTTTTTTTTGGCAAATAAATTCTTCAAGGTTTGCCACAAAATTGTTGCTTTTGAAGATCAAAGCAGTTAATCACCTCTTAGCAATACCGTATCATTGAAAAGTTCTTTGTGGGGAAGGGATGGAGGGCACTGGAAGCCTTCTCCTGAAAGGAGGAGACTTGGTGTGTACACGTGACAGCCTTAAATTGTGAGATTTTGCTCAAAACAATGCAGCTTTTTGCAGAGTGCATGAGGCCTTCAGAAATACATTGCTGTGTACATGGCAGGGTTTAGGGTTTGCAGGAGGTTTACATGCTTGTCTTGCAAAACGTCTTGTATTCTGCGGTGCAGTTGAATGCATCAGTATCAAGTTCTAGCAAGGCTTTTTTCCCCCCCCCCTCATGTTATTCAGGGGTTGAGAGTGATTAGGAGAGACAGTGGACACTGCATCACAGGATTAAATGTACTTTTTGTAGACCTCTCAACAGTTAAAACTTCCCTGGTATTGAGAATGACATAAGAAATCTGTGGAATTGCTCCATGTTTTCCATTTTTTACAGAAGTTCAGCTTTTTTATATACGCATATATACACGTATGGGAATACAACAGCGTATATATGTATGTATGTATAGTTATTTACAAATGACAGGTTCCAGTAACCATTTTTTTTTTGCTTGTTCCCCTCAGTGCTTTTTCTTTAGCAATCTTGGCATGGAGCATATTAAACCAAAGTACTAATGTTGATTGTCAAAGCAACACTGCATACGAGTAAAAGGGACAAATTCATATGGGTCTTTATAGAGCAGAATGACAAGCTGGTAATTCACAAAATGACTTGTCTTTGGAGAAAAATAAGTGTGTATAGTTTGTCTTGTGAAGCTGTATCATTGGTTTACAAGACATTAATGGAGGGCTAGGATGAAGAAAACATCCGTTTTTAAGTAGAGCTTGAGTCTGCTTGTCTCTCAAATGTTAGAGGAAATGTTTTAGGATAGCTGTTGTGATAGAGTGTTTTCAAAACCTGCACATTTATACCTTTTTTTTTAGACCCTGTGGGTGTGAAAGCACCTCCAGGAATATTTCAAGTTTGCCTCAATGTAATCTAATTTTAATATTGTTTTCCTTTTGCGAGGCTTTGATGTTCTTGTGGGAGAAAATTCAGTATGAAGTTATAATGATTTACACTTATAAATGTAGTATTTGATTTAATATCTCTAAAATTCATGGTAAAAAGACTTATATTTGGTTACAGTGTAATCTGTGGTCCTTTCGCATGATTCTCAGGGAAGTTATTCAACATTTAGATCTATGGAACTTGAAAAGGATTGCAGCTAGGTACAGAAACATGCTTTGTTTTGTGGTAGAAATAAGCTGATATGCTTTAGAAATTTAGAGCATTACTTGTTCTGTAAGTCTCTTTCACATGTATTGTTGCTGCTATTCTTGGAGTTTTTGTTACTTTCTCATCAGCTGCTATGTTTGTAAATAGGTACAAATCGGTTGTGGTTTGAAAGTTTTGTACTACTGATACATATGGTCAAGAGAATTGCCTTGAGGAAGGTTCTGCGTATTTAATAGTTCCAAATTGTATTTGTTAATACAATGCAGATAGAAGAGGGTTAGTTTATATATAACAGTTATTTGGCTGGGGTGATATGATCGGCACCCATTCCTGCCTAAGGCAGGGGGTCAGACCTGATGATCTACTTAGGTCCCTTCTGACCTTAGGTACTAGGATGCTATGATAACCTGCAACCGGCCTTTTACATTACAGGATTAAGTTTAAAATAATGAGTTAGGTGCAACCGTTTTTCCTGGTATTGTTCTGATACATGTAGGTCTTTAACCTGCTGAATTTTTTATGAACTCAGAATAATCATGAAGATTACTGTTTGTAAAATGCAGTGTAAGTTGGAACTATAATAGAGTTGGTTTTTGGTTTTTTCCCCCTAGTATCTCCTATTAAAATACCTAGCTTGTTCTAATTAGATACCCATTGATATGTCTTCTTTTGGGAGGTAATAGAGACAAATTTGTAAACATGCATTTATCACTGGTATAAATAATATCCTACTCGGTTTAACTTTTGGCACAAAATGAGAAATGACTACTAATAGAATGCACAGAATCTAAGGAATTTTTATTTGACATTTCTATTAGATTTAGTTTTACATATACTGGCATGAAAGGAAAATAATAGTAGACTGGTTAACCTGTTAAGTAACATAGTTATCTACTTGGCAAACAATTTAATTTACTGTTTTGGAATATTGTGTTTCTGCAGTGAACTCTGAATCCTTATAGAAACAAACAATTATTAATAATTATAGAAACATATGAAACATTCATTAGACACACATGAATAAGTAAAAAAAATATCCTGACAGTAGTACTTTCCAAGGTAATTATGTCATCAAATAGTAGGAGCAGAGTACAAATGTGTTGTAATATAAAGATATGGTAAAAGCTTACTGATCTGCCAACATTGTACATGACACATGACATGACTATCATATATTTGTAGTTGGGTATGTTCACAACTAACCTTTCAGTATTTAATGAATTTTAAAGTTCTGATGGGACATCTGATATGTAGGTCTGAAAAGTTATAAGTAAAGGGTAAGAGTGGAAATGTAATATTGCAAAATAATCTGACTATGCATAGTATTATGAGAAAATACAAAGGTAATATTGAAACCATTCTTTTTCGGTGGCATTTAGATAGATGTCTTGGACCTAAATTCATTGAGATGAAGCCATATTTAAATAGTAACAACTTGTCCCTTATCCAAGATGTGCAGAACTTTTGAAAAAAATGTAAATTGAAATAAGATACTGGACTTAGGCAGACATGGTTCTTTGGGTGAATCTGATATCTTTTATTAGAGCAACTTAAATAGTTGGGGAAAAATTTTTAGCAAGCTTTTGAGTTTAAAAACCCTTGGTCAGGTTCAAAAGCTTGCTAATTTTTTCCCCAACTATTTAAGTTGGTCTAATAAAAGATATCAGATTCCCCCAAAGATCCTTTCCTGCCTGTCATTAGACCAACGCGGCTACAACTTCCACCCAGATACTGGACTTGACTCTGTTCCTGGAACAATCTGTGCATGTTTGAAGTCAGTCTAATTATCCTAGTGATGTATAGTAACATCTCTTCACAAAGTCCTCATACTCGAATACCTCTGAGCCACTATAAATGTAAACTGCAAAATTAAAATGAAAAGTGAAGCTTAGACTTGGGTTAACTACACTGTGTGGGAGCTTATAATTTGTCCTTATACGTTGGAATCAGCATTTTACAGATGTCCTAATAAAGCTTGTTACGTGTGAGCATGTATTTGTTTTAAGCACATTTGCACTAGTGGTCATCTAAATCAGTGTAAGACATACAGGGCATATACCTTAGCAAAGGTTACGCAGGTGTAACTGGGGGCTGAACTTGGTTGTGCAACTGGAATTTGTTAGTGGCGAGACAGAATAGAAACCATTTTCCCCTATAGGTTTGTGGGATGACTGGAATCAGGTTTAGTGGAACTTTAAAACATGGCAGGGCTTACTTAATTCCTTTCTTTTCAGGTATTACATTTATATATTTTTTTCACCGTAGTTAAGTTTGTTTACAAAGACTGTTCTTCACAAAATAATTATTTTTCATCAGTTTGCTATCCATTCCAAGTTTAGTGACAGTCTCACATGCTCCTTCTCTTCCTTGGTGGGGGAGGGGTTGGAAGTGAGAAATCAAGCTTACAAGTGGCCTTTGAAAAAGAAAAGAGCAGCAGTGTGTTTATTTTTTCAACTTCTCCAGGTATACGAGACTTCATAAATAAGTTTATAGGCAACGTAAAACTCATACATCATTCGCTATTTGTGAATTGTCTCTAGTGTCTCTTATCGCTAAAAAATAATTCCCTTTATGGTACTTCTCCCATATGCTACAATTCTCATTCCTTGGTCTTTGTATTTTAGCATGAGTCCCTGCCTTAAAAATGAGTGACACAAATGATGGATCAAAAGTGAGGATGGATGTAGACTATTGAATTGACTTAGACTGGGCATGTACATACCGTATATGGTTCTTCCAAGCTTTTCAAAAACTTTAGGTTTTAATAATGTCACAGGAGTTGCTGTAAAAAAAAAAAAAAAAAAAAAAAAGAGGAACTGGGGACTTAGGAGGATGGGAATGAATGAAAGATGAATGTCATCTAGCAGGATTAGGGAGGAGCTTGGACTGTCCTTGACTAGAAACAACAATATTATTTTTTTTTTTTTTGTGAATTCCATTTTATGTAACATCAGATGTGCCATTTTTTCCATATGGTGCTCTACTTAGAGTCTGTTGGAGAGAACAAAGTATACATACTCTATGTAATGTAGGCTATTTTCAAACCTCAGCACTAGAACTCTTAAATTTGGTTAAACTGGCCAAAATTAAATGGACTTCATTATACTCATATTAGTGACAGCAGTAGTTCTGTTTACCAATTAGTTTATTATAAATTTGTCTTCAAACATTTATAACATTTTATTGAACTTTCAGGCTTACTTTTTTTCATGCTTCATCTCTGCCCTTAAATAAATCTTATTTTATTCTTATAAATGCAGGGACGTGGCCACAGACCCTCCCAGATATTGCCCCTCACCCCCACTCTTATGGGTCCGCTCACAGCTTTCTGAGGTTGATTCTTCAAACCTCCTGCTTCCCTTCCCTTCCTTTTCCTCTGTGTGCCCAGAAGTTCTTTCTCAATTATAGAGGAAAGAATAATATTACAATACAACCTCCCCATAATAACTCTCTGGTTTTAACCATCCCTGCAGCTGAAACTGATTTTTTTTCCCCATTATTATGATGTAATAAATTAACTAACCCTGTTATAGCAAAACACTCTTTTAATGAAGTTTTCTTCCAGTCCCATGGGGTTCATTATAGTAAGGTGGTACTGTATTAATTATATAGGAATGAGTCACAGAGCAAGTCTGTTCCTTGCAGCACAAAACTCAGAATTATTAGCAGAACATGTGGGTAAATGTAACACAAGCCCAGGGCACTGTAAGTGGCACGGGGTTGCAGCATGCCTGCTCATACTTGGGTTACTCTCGCTCTTGGGCTGTGGAGTCCTAAGTGCTCAGATGTGGGTGCTGATCATCTGCTTAATTGCTGTGAAGACATAGTCCCCAGTTTATGGCTTGCTCGTTACACCTCAGCACCCTTCAGGAATGTTGCTCTAATTTCAGCTATAGCTGTTGTTGTAGTATGAAGACGACCCACTGTTTTGCACCCTTGTAATGTCTTTCTAGACAGAGAGAGTAGACACGGTTTTTCTCTTTTTTCATATCCCCTTTGTAGCTTGTGCATCTACATCTGTGATTTTTGACAGCAGTGAAGGAGGCTGCATTTGTTACCATGCTTACCAGTACACGTATTTTGACAACAGAAATGTTTCAAACTGCTGGTATTTGCCAAGAGAACCCTTCTTTCCAGAGCATAGATAAGAGTGGCATTCCCTCATTTGGGTGAACGAACAAATCCTAGAAAGGTAAGAGAGGGAGGGAGCTCAGGATGCCATTTAGTCCTTCCTCCTGTTCTGACATAAGGTGAAACATGCAGGCAGTTCCTGACAGGTGTCTCACCTGTTCTTAAAAGCCTCCAGTGACAGGAATTTCACAGTTCACCTCAAATCTTGTTGATTTCAGACTGCTTTTTCAGTTTATCAAGATCACTTTGAATTCACATTCTGCACTCCAGAGTGCATACGACTCCAACTTTGTGTATTCCACAATTTAATTAGTTTATTCTTTTTTTTTTTAATATTTCATCATTTAGATCCTTAATGAAAATATTGCTTAATATTAAACCCTAGATAGGCCCCTGTGGTAGTCCACTTGATACATCCTCTTGGTTTGTCAGCGAAACATTGATAATTAATTTTTGATAGCAATCTTTGTAACTAGTTCCATACCCACCTTATAGGGATTTCACCTAGACTGTATTTTCTCTATTGTCATGAGAATATGTCAAAACCTTTACTAAATGGCTTAACAGCTATTGCTTGCTTTGTATCCATTAGGCCAGTTACACTGTTAAAGAACACAATTAAAGTATTTTGGCATTATTTGTGCTCAACAAATCCATGTTGGCTCTTTCATCATATCCTAGGTCTTTAATGCTTTGGTCTAGTATCTTCCCAGTTTAATTTAGACTGACTGGTCTAGAAGCCCTCTGGTTCTCTTCAATAAAAATGGCTGCTATGTTTGTTCTTAACTAGTCCTCTAAGAGCTCCTCCATGTGCTCTTGAAAATAATTGCAAATGGTTCAGAGATTGCTTCAGCTAGTCTCTTAAGTACTTGAGGGTGAATTTCACCGTGCCTTGTTGACCTGAATGCATCCAACTTTCATCTGTTCCTTAGCCTTACCTTCTTGGTCTGTCTTCCTACACCGTTTTAAAATTCCTTATGTCACAATTAACTGTTTAATGAAGACTGAAGCAAAAAAGACATTGAATAATTTTGGCCTACTCTGTAATGTCCAATAGTTGCTCTCCTTTTCCATCAAGTAATGGGCTTATACTTTCCTTTGACTTTTTGTCTTGCTATTTTTTACATCCCTTATTCTTTCTAAATAATTTTGCATAATGCCTTGGATTTTATTCCCTTCACATTTGTGCTGGTTTTCTTTTTTTTTTTTTTTTTCTTTTTATTTTCAGGTCCTCAAGCATCTGATGCAGTCATTTTGGAATTTTACAGTTCTAATATTATAAAAGCCTTAATCTGTCTGTCTATCCATAATACTTTTTTGCACTCTGTTTGGCTGATTGAAACAACCAATCAGAGTGCAAATACAGTGTTTGGACAGGAGGTGGCAGCGCAGTAGAGCACTGCCATGATGGCAGGGAAGGGGGGGGGAGTGGGGCGAGGCCTGCACAGCTGCCCTTGCCCCCCCCCC
>NW_005842335.1:406379-406747 GCF_000455745.1 Alligator sinensis | reverse complement strand
TGCAGTGGCAGGGAGAGAGAGAGAGAGAATTCCTGGGCCTGATGTGGGGTGGGCAGGAAGGAGTGGGCCTGAGGTAGAGGAAGAAGCCCACCCGCCACAGCAGTTGTGGGGGAGGGGGAGCAGCCCGATGCAGCAGCGGGAGCTCCTCTCCACTCAGGCCCAGGTCCCCTCCCCTGCGTTCGGCCCCGAGCTCGCTTCTCCTGTCCCCACACTGCTGCTGAGCACACTGCCTGAGCCTGCTGCTCACCCCCCCACTGCCGCAGTGGGTCGGCTTCTTCCCACTCTCAGGCCCAGTCTTCCACCACACCCCCTGCATCAGGCCCGGGCCTGATCTGCCCCTCCCCCTGCTGCCACGGCGGGGAAGGGGG
>NW_005842335.1:396874-406280 GCF_000455745.1 Alligator sinensis | reverse complement strand
TCATTCTTGACAGGCAGTTGACTAGTATTTCCCACCTTTCTTGCGTGTTGGATAGTTTGTCATTGTGCTTTTAATATTGAGTCTCAGGATTATTAGATCTTTTGAACTTTTTTCCTTGTAAAATTTCTTCTCATGGGAGACCCGTACCTATTAGTTACCTGAATGTGTTGACATTTGCTCTCGTTCTGCTCAACTCGCTCCTTCTTTTCCTTAGCATAATGGATTCTCTTATTATATGATTCCTGTGGAATCAGAAAAAATATATGCCTTAAACTTTGACTATTTTAGTTATAAGATGACATAACCGCTTTGTGGAGAATTGCTGGCTCTGTATAGTAGAACAGATAAGAGAAAGTGTTTGTTCTTTGTAACTCCTCTGCAACTGCTTCGCTCACCGCGGCCTTGAAGATAGCAAAAAGTATGTACAACTCTGATTTGCAGGTGCAAGAAGGAGGTTTGTGAACTAACCTCGCCTCCCCCATTAGTTCCCATCCTGATTACAGCAAAGAAATAATGAAGTAATATTATAGCCGCTTTTCATGCTAATTTCACTATATGATCACGTGAGTTGTAAGCAACTGTTAAAAAGTATATAAGCCTCCTGATTTTGCTCTTGGGGGGGGACCCCTTCCAAGTGCTTGGGAAATCCATGTCACTTTGGAATCCCCCCTACAGCTGTAGTTTCTTTTGAATAAAAGCTTCTGCTGACCTGACCCAAAAGTATGCTGCGTGTGTTTCCACAACATTCCTTTCTTCCAAATTGTCTGTACCTTCAGATTCTCAACCAGTTCTCCTGCTAGTCAGTCACATCTGAAATAGTTTGCCCTAGTTACGTTCCATCACTTTCTGTAACAAGATCTCTCCAACACATTCTAAGAATTGATAGAAAGTGTCTGTCCTGCTGTGTAGCTTTTCCACTGGGTAGTCGTAGAGCCCCATTACCCCCCAGGAGGTCATGCCCTTTCTGTTCATTTTTTAGATGTACCTCCTAATTTGCTGGTCTATAGTAGAACTCTGCCATTTCATCACCCTTCGTTATTTCCGTTTTACTGGAGATTTCCAAAAAGTCTTCCTCTTTCTCTAGCCTGGACTTTGTAACAACATGAATACTTGCTCTACAGTGCAACACCTCCTTTTCTGACTGTCTGGCTTCCTGTATATGTATATTCCTATACATATCTTTTAATCCCATGATTTTTTTCCCACTTAATAATTGTGATGCCATTTTTAAGCTGTCACTTTGTGTACTGATATATCTGGTTATTTCCATGTGTGTCCCATACTTGTGGCATACAAGTATTGAGGTTGTTTAGCAGTAGGTCAGTATTTTCCTTTTTGTGTCTCTCATGACTGCCAATTCCTTTCCCCTCTATTTCCCTCCATATTACAGTCTTCTGAGAGGTCATTGTTTTTACTTCTCTGTAGGCCCCTTTGAAACTCTCTTTATTAGCCTGGTGTGTCAGGAACAACATTTTAGAATACTTGCATTCATCAGGAAAACTATCCATCTACTCAGTAGTCCTTGTCTAAGGAATGCCAACACAGTCAAAGCAGGCAAGCTGTGTATTCATCATGTGGATGCATTTGTCTCTGCCTGAATTTTTAGTCTCCACTGAAAGAAGTAGTGAAGACCTTGTTCCTCTTCCTAGCCATCCACACTTGCTCCCAGAGCTTGTAGTAATTTCTTATTTCTTCAGGGTCATTTTTGACCATATTGGAGTCTAGGAGGATAAGCAACATGGGGAAGTGGTCAGAGGACTGCAAAATATTGAGGCTGAGAACTATATGGAGCCTCTGGAACAAAGCAAAATGTTTACAAATCTGTCAGAAAGAAAGGGGCAGGCAAGGTTCTTTGGGTACATGTGATCTCTTTCATTAGGCCAACTAAATAGTTGGAAAAATGTCCTTTGCAAGCTTTCAGGCACAAACACCCTTCCTCCGGCACTGGGAGACTGCTGCTATTCTGAGGTCTCCAAGGTAGCTTCTTTACTACCCTAGCTTCTTTTATACTTTGGAGACCTCAGAATAGCAGCAGAGTCTCCCAGTGCCGGAGGAAGGGTGTTTGTGCCTGAAAGCTTGCAAAGGACATTTTTCCAACTATTTAGTTGGCCTAATGAAAGAGATCACATGTACCCAAAGAACCTTGCCTGCCTATGTCCTTAGACCAACATGGCTACAACCGTGCAACAGGAACGAAAGGCAGCTTTTATACAACTCGCAGTCAGTGAAGCAGATCTCATTTTCATTTGCATTAGGCCCCTTTTATGCCATTCTGCTTCTGATTCTTAGTGGTTAGCGTAGCTTTCTGCTCTGGCACCCTTGCATCCCAAAATGTCTTAGCAATGAATGTAGAAAGGACCCATAGATCATTTAGTCTGACCTCCTGTATATCATAGGCCATCAAATTTCACCTCAAGTCCTGTATCAATCCATGTTTTTTAGATCAGGGCTTGGTAGTGTTGGGGGGGCTGCTGTTAAAGGAGCTTAGCTCCCAATGCAGGCCACTTCATAGTTGTGGTGGCAGGGGCTGGGCTAAGTCACCTCTCCCTTCTGCAGTGCTGCCACTGCTGATTCATCCTTCCTTGTTACTGATTGTAATAATTGTCTTAATGCAGAGCTGCAAGTGTTTATGATCATGTTGAGAACAAAGCAAGAAAACTTGGGCTTCTTGGGGCCCCTAAAGGAAGATGACAGCTCAGAGAGAGTCCATGGCCAGAAAGAGGCATTCCAGCCATCCCTCTTAACCCTTCCTTTTCTGTATTCACCAAAGACTCTGTCTAAGCAGTTAGATCAAGGTGCATCTTTGAGGAGTTTTGTCTTAAAGACTTCAAGTGATGGCAAGTCTACTAGCTCCTGTGGTAAGGCATTCCAAGGTTTAATCACCCTTGTTAAGAAATCACAGCTTAGCTCAAGGTTGAATTTGACTAACTTGAAATTATAGCTGGTGGCTTAGGGCATTGTCAGCAAGGTCAAAACTCTTTCCTTACTGAGTATCTTTATGCTTGTTACCTCTCAACCTTCTCTTTGAGAAGCTGAATATGACCCTTAAACTTCACAGTGTAAAAATTATTTCCCAGCCTTTGGATCTTTTTGTGGCTCTTCTTCAGCTTAGGTATTTTCATATCCTCCTTGAAGTGCAAATGCCATACCTGCATGCAGTGTTTTAGTAGTATTGTCCAGCATATGTACAGAGGCAAGACTGTTTCTTTGCTTCTACTTGGTATCTGGTTTTTTTTTACATGCAAGCTTTACAGGAATCTCTTTCATGTTTCAAAGCATGGTATTGCTTTGAACTCCCGTAGAGGTTTTTATCCACGATGACCCCCTAAATATATTTAGCCGTTGCTTTCCAAGACAGAATCGTTCTGATCATATAGGTATTGTTGCATTTCTGGTTCCTAGAGTTATCACCTAGCCTTTATGCTGTATGAAAAGACGTTTTGTTGAGTGTGACTATTTAACAAAACAGTTTGTACTGATTTAACCGTATTTTGTGTGTCTCATTCATTACTTGCTACCCAACCAATCTTTCTATATTCTGCAAACTCTTTCCCACAGAGATTTCATACCATCGTTTTAATCATTAATAGAAAAAGAATGTTAAAGGTATCCAGGCCATGAACCAACTGATCCTGAGGACATCCCATGAGAGAGAATCCCACCTACTGATATAATTTATAACTATATAAAAGCGCATTTAACAGCTATATTTTTGCAGTCTGCTAGTACTCTTGTTCTAATTTATCCAATGTGTGTTCCATTAGTTAAATATAATGCAAACTTTAATCAAGTAATTGAAACATTTTAGATTTCTCCAAGTCATTTGCTTAGGTATGCTATATCACCTCAGTTACCATTATTAACCAGATTTGTAACCCTGTCAGAAATGCATCTTTTTTTGAAAAGGCTATCTTACATGAAACCAAGCTGGATGGTGTTAATTAATTATATATTTGGTCTCTACTTTTCTGAATTATGAATTAATCATTTTATCTATTAATTTCATACTAAATAATATATAGATTTCTGGGTCATTCCTTTTTCCCTTTCAAATACTGCACAGGTTGGCAACCTACTGCCTGCGGGCCAGATCTGTCCTACAGAGCTGTCAGCTCCGTCCTGTAGACATGGAGCACAATTACTAGACACTAAAATAGGAAAGAGTCTTGATAGTGAAGCAAAGGTCTCATTGGCATCCCCCCCTCCGTCCCCCCCCAGGAATCTTGCAGCCATTCATTCCCTTCCAAAGTCTGCCTGTCAGCCTGTCTTTTTAAGGATCTCATCATGAAGCAGGATAGATCAGGCACTCATCATTTTGTTCACTAATTAGACTTAATTCTAACATGCCAGTTTTTGGTGTATTGATTTCTAGTTCCTTGCTTTTTATTAACCAACATGATCTCTTATTTACCATCCAATTCAGTACGTCCTTTCCTACCTTTTCTTTTTACTTCCATTGTTATGTGAATGGGAAACTTAATTAAGTTTTATAAAATATTCAGAAATTGAACTTGCAAGTGATATAGGCCTGGTAGGCTCCACTTATTAAGTATCTTAGTTACTATTTACTATATTTTTCTCGCACATAACCTGCACCTTTCCCACACCCACTGCCTGTCCTCTCCCCCTAAACCAGCTGGGGAAAATTGAGGTGCACATTATATGTGATGAAAAACCTCCTCGCAGTTCTAGACATCTAGAGGTGGGAGTGGATGGGTGGGGTAGTGGCAGTGTTAATTTCTTTGCCCCCCTCAACCACCGCCATGTCCAGATCCATGCTGAGCTCCCTTCTCCAACAGTGTGCTGGAATGGGGTGCTACCCAGGATTGGCCTAGGGCTGGACCCTGTGCACTGGCTTCAGAGCCATGTGCCAGATTGGACCCAGCACACCAAGTCTGGGATCATGCGCTGGCTTCAGGGCTATGTGTTGGGTCGGACCTGGCATATAGCTCTGAAGCCAGTGTGCAGGGTTAGCCCCTGGCCCCATCTTTGTGTGTTGGAGAATCGGTCTTTTATAAATATTTATTTTACTTATTGGCATCATTCTGTTCAAGACTAGTGTCATCAGATCATGATCACTAGAACTTTGGCAGCCACTCATTTTTTAGATCAGCAATTAGCTGTTCTTCAGAATGGAGTCAACGTTAAGTTATGACATACCAGATGTGGGACTTTGTTAAGAAGCTATCTGTTATTTTTTAGTTTGCTTATTTTGTTCCGTTTTGTGCTTCAAGCACAGAAGTAAGGAGTGATTCTCTCTCTGAAATTGGGTCTTTTAACAAATGCTTGTTCCTACACCATCTTTAGTTTTCAAAGTTCGTTTTAATAAATAAGCATCCAAAGGATTCTGAGTTGTCTAACTGCTAACAATATCTTTAACATAAAGTGAATCCCACCCTTTTTTCCTTATTCTATTATTAAATAAATTGTAAACCTTTTAACATGGGCATGATATGTTTTATGATCATCACTTTTAGTAATACAAACCATATCATATTTTATCTCGTACATAAGCTTTTCTAGTACCTCTTGTCTATTATCTAGGGCAGAGCTTTCCAAACTTTTCATGTTGGTGACACACTTTTTAGACATGCATCATTTCGCGACACAGTAATTCAGTTCCGGGGGAGGGGCCAAGGGAAGCAGACGCGAGTAAGGGAGCTCCGCGGTGCCCTTCCACACAATTTTCTGCATTTCGCGCGACACACCTACACACTGCCGCCGACACACTAATGTGTTGCGGCACACAGTTTGGAAAGCTCTGATCTAGGGGCTCCTAATGTTAGTATATAGACAATTAATATAGTTTTTTACAGTCCTTTTTGTTTGGATTTTTCTTAAATTTGATGCCATGATACTGGCTTATAATCCTAGTACTTGTACCATATGACCGTCTTATCATCCTTCTCCCCGCTTTGTGCGCAGTTGAAAGTCCTCCTGCCTGCCCTTGTTAATCTGTCACTGGGAGGCTTGTACCCCTACTCCTGACATGAGTTTTTAGTACCATACAACCCCTTCTATAGACATACCTAGTGTTTCACAAGTGCAAAAACTTTCTATCCCATTTAACTACCTGTAGCATTTCCTAACTTGTTTCTCTTGCTACCAGTCTTTATGTCCTCTACAAATGAGAAGACAAGGAAGAGTTTCCAAGGAAAAGAACAGCATCATCATAGTCTTCAGTTCACTTCCATGATCTCTGAAGGTTTCTGTGGCATGATACCTGATGAAGTGTCATTGATGCCAGTCTGAATTTTCATCTCTCTACCCTCTGTTCAAAATGCTGTTTCTGAAGGGCTCTTCTCTACTTGTCACCCTTGGCACTTCACCATTTCCGTGGCCTTTTTTTCACTTGCATCCCTTTTTGCATCTAATTTCAGATGTTTGTCCTTGCCTTCAAAGCCACTTTCATATCATTTTAAAAAAATCTTTTGGTCCCACTTCCATCTCATTTCTTTCTAATCCTGTGTGTCAGTCTTGCACCTCAATTAAATTAATGCTGTTTCTTATCCTTAGGTTACTTTACATTTTTCTGTCGCATTTTCTTTCTCTTCCTCCTTAAATAAAATCTCCCTGTTCAGCATTTTTCTCTCTGTGAAGGTGGCTTTTACATATTGCTCTTTGTACATCCTTTTGTCATGCACCATATGCTGTCCAAGCACAATTTTGCATTTAGTTACTGTATATTTGTCCTCTGCATGCTACATAAAGAATTCCAGGTACAGAAAAGAAACAAATCAGATTGATAGGTGAGAAATCTACAAATTCTAGTAAACCAAATGACTTCATACTCCTAAAATAACAGTTTTCCCATTATTCTTATTAATCAAGTTGAGGGTGTTTTCAGAAAGGCTATTTTGGAAAAATTGGAGGAGAAAAATTAGTGAATGGTCTGTTTCCTGAATCAAAGCTTATTAGCTGTCAAACATACAAAAAAGCAATAGTTTACATATCGCTTAGAAAGATGAGTAGCAGGATGAGAATTCAAGAAAGGAGTTTACAGGTTTTCATAGTACTGGAGAAGATGAGAACTTCACTGTAAAAACTTCCTAATACTTTTTAGGGTTGTTGGTTGTAGCTGTGTTGGTCTTTACCCAAAGAACCTTGTTTGCCTAATACTTTTTTGCTTCTTCAAAGCTCAGATATTTTGAACTTGCAAATTTGACTGGCTTGGTTTGGTTGAATAGGAATACCATGGTGTGACAGAGTGCTTGGAGAGAAGAGGGTGCCTGAGAAGGGGCAGGGGCTAATTAGAGAGATACCTGACCAGAAAGGGGCCCAGCTTGAGCCATATAAACCTAGGGCCTGAGCTGATCAGGCAGTCTAGCCCTGGGAGACAGAGAGAGAGGAGCTTCTGAGAAAGCAGCTGATCAAGCTGAGGTAAGCAGTACAGAGCCTGGGAACAGTGCAGGCCTTGCAGGGGAATGCCCTGAAAACAAGGACAGTGAACCCATGGCTTGGAGAGAGAGGCCTTGGACGAGAGAGGTCTGGGAATAGGGGTGGGTGAGCCCGTAGCCTGGAGAGGCGGCCAAGGCCCAAGAGGGCTGGTGGTGAATAATATCTGGCAGTTGTGGAAGGGACTGAAGGGGTGGTAAAGAAGTTCCAGCTGGCCCAGAGAAAGAGGGAGAGGAACAGAGGGCCTGGGGCCCAGAGGGAAAAACGTAGTCAGCCACTCCTGGGCTCAGGCTGAGGTCAGAGCCCAGGAAGGGCAGGTGTCAGCAGGGCCAGGGAGCCTGAAGGGTCTCCTGGTCCTAGGAGCAGGGCCAGGGGTCTAGCGAGACCAAAGGTCAGGGACCACAGCCAGAGACTGGCAGGGCCAGAGTTGCCCAGGAGTTTCACCTGGCCTAGGAGTGGGGGAAGAGTCCAGAGAGCGGCCAAAGACCGGGGGTCACAGCTGAAGACTGAGGGGGCCTTTGAGCCTAGGAGGGGCAATTGTGAACAGGGCCTGGGAGGCCGAAGGTCTCATTGGCCCAGGAGTGGGGCCAGGGCCCAGAAATGGACCAAAGGTCAGGGACCACTGCCAGGGCCTGGGAGCGCAGAGATCTCAACTGGTCTAGGAGCAGGGCAAGGGCACAGAGAGGGGGCCAAAGACTGCAGGTCACTGCCAGTGACCAAGGAGCCCATAGCCCAAGAGGGGTGAGGACTGGGGCTGGGAGCCTGTAGCTCTGGAAGGGCATGTGTTAGCAGATCATCTGCAAGGCATGGTGAGGTTATTAGGGAGGATGGAGCCCACATAATTGGGCCATAAGGCAGTGACTTTGGACACTTGTGCTCATGAGAGTGAGACCAGGCTTGGGAAAGCCTCCCTTGTCTTCAAAGGTGATAACATCAAGGTGTGGTGGGTGAGTGAAGGGGAGATTGCCCAAGGAGAGTCACACTTGGGCCATGGCTAAGCAGCCGTCAGGGGCCATTGTGACCACCCCTGGAACAAGCACCTGTTATGCTGGGCATTTTTGTTTGACAACATGTGGTGTAAGTGTGTGCATGGGTGAACATGGGTATAACAGATGTCTTTATCTTTTTGCACAAATGGCAAGAAAATACATTTGAACTGGATAGACTCCCTCCAGAAATGGTGCAAGCATCTACTCTGGATATGTTCAAGAAACGCCTGGATGGTCACTTTGCTGAGGTCATCTGACCCCAGCTGACTTTCCTGCCCTTTTGGGCAGGGGGCTGGCCGTGATGATCTTGCGAGGTCCCTTCCAGCCCTAACGTCTGTGAAATGTATGGATTTACCAAACCTTTTTTAGTATATTAAAATAGACTATATTTGTTAAAGTACTCCTGCTTTCTATTTCAGGAAAGTTGAAACAAATACTGAGCATTTTTTTAAAATTAAAACTTTATTAACTAGGCAGATTTTTTTAGTAGCTCTTTTAAGGCTGTGGAGCAAAGTCCTGCATGATCTAGGCAGTCCTACAACCCTTGCATAGTGACTCATGTAAGAGTACTTTTAGGTGTTGCTTTATAATGTAGTTTCCAGGCAGGGTGGGGGGAGAAACTCATATGACAAGTGACATGACGAGACTCTAAGGCAGGGGTATCAAACATGTGGGCCAAATTCAGCTGGTGGACCCCTGCCTTCTGGCCCATGGGACTGCTTATAGGTTTGATCAGACCCACAGGCCAGGTCCAGCCCACAGATTCCCCCTCCCCTCTTTCTGCCAGCATACCTGATCTGGTGGCCACTCCAGCTTGTTTGGGACCTGCACTACACATGATGCCTGTGAGTACTGCGTGCAGCGCAATTTCCAAACTTGTTGGAGTAGGTGCTGTGTGAGGCATGTGTCCCAGAGCAGGTATCACACATGGCATGGCTGCTGCTCTCACCAGACTGCGCCACATGCGGCATCTGTTGCAGCCACTTGGGGATCTGTGCCGTGCACAGGTCAGGCATGTTGGG
>NW_005842335.1:382964-396843 GCF_000455745.1 Alligator sinensis | reverse complement strand
AGATCTGTGGGCCTGCCCCAGCCTGTGGACTGTCCCTAGACCATTCATCCAGTCCACAGGGCCGGTGACTTGGACACCCCTGCTCTAAGTGTTATGAAAGGTGATGAAAGGCTGAGCAGAACTGGTTAAAAGCCAGGGTCAGCGACCAACAGTCCTCAGGGCTGGTTCTGGCCTGAACCTGGGTCAGTCCGGCCCCCAGCCTTAAAAGGTTGCTGACTGCTGGCTTAAGGTGATCCTTAACCCCTTTGGCCATATTCTTTCTTGGAATGGTGGTAATCCTCCTCACTTCCTAAAGAGAGAAAATTAGACCCCTTCCCCCACTGGGAGAGGGACCAGCAAGGGCTATAACAGGTGTCGTCTCCCACTGGGGGAGGCAAGAGTGACAGTAGGAGATGCTTCTTGGTGCTTGTCCCCAGCGGTATATTTGTTCTCTTTTTGGGGGGAGTAAGAGTGGGATTAGGATAAGCTGTTTTCAGTCCCTCCCCATTCTTGCCACGCAGAGTCCTCTGCTAAATTGGTGTTGGCTCAGGATCCCAGAGCAGTGAACTTTGTTATCTCAGTTATTCTTTTATGCCTCCTGTGGTCTTGGCAAGGTACACTTGAATCCAAGTGGCAAGCTTTTCTTTACATTTGTCAAGGTTATTTACTTTTCTAAAAATTAAAGCTGAGGTTCTGACGCAATTGCTGGAAAATCAGGTATAAGCTTATCATGCCCATAGCTTAACTAGATCACGATAATGGCCTTACTGTGGAAATATAACTAACTAAATAAAATCTGTTTTATTCTTTCAGATTGATCAGTTTTAGTTAAAGGGTCACTCAATTTAAAACCATTTTTTCTGTGTTAAAATATTGTATGGAAGCCACTGCACCAATTTTTGAATTTTTCCATTAACAAGTTCCTATTTGTAACAATGTATGCTTTTTCTTTTGTTTTGCTGAGACACTGTTTCATGTCATCTTCAGTAAATACTGAGAATATAATACAAAAGGGCAAATTTCAGGTGTTGCTCATATTTGGGACCTTACAATAGATGTGGTTCTTCCCAGTGTTTCCCACATGTATGCCATGCTTTGGTGCACAAGTACTCTGTGCATTTGATTGGGTTTTTTGGGCCCGTGTTCTTTGGGTCATGCCTGTGCACCTGAGTACCCTCATGCACCACCCCTGAAAGCTTAAATGGCAGTTGAACTTTGATTTCTTCACCAATACAGACTAGGTTTTCTAAACCTCTTTAATGGCAGAGATGAAGAACAGACAATTTCGACCTCTGTAATATAAACTGTCTCCATGTTTGTCAGCCTCCTATAGTCCAGCCTATGAATTGCCAATGGGCTGGTTGCTCATGCCAGCTGCCTCTGTTGTCTGGACAGTGGTATTATTGGTTGCTTTGAAAATCTCATGGCGTCTGGGAATCTGAATTGCCTAAGCCAGGCTGGTACTATCAGGATCATTACATCAGTTGTGTTTGAATTTCTTTGCAATCCACTGTAGAGGGGGAGGTTGATGGATATCCACACACCAGGCCTGGAGTCCCAGCATGAGAAGTATCTGAGTGTAATCCTGAAGCAGAACGTGAGACAGTTGTTTAGTTGTTTGCTTGTCTTTGTGTTTTTGACAAAAAAATTGTGTGGATGACCCTTTCTGCGAAAGATTCTGATTGAGCCCTTTATTGATCAATTGTGGTCACTTGAAAATGTCTCCTCACAAGATCTGCTAGTGCTCTGTAATACTTGCAGGTGCAAGCTACTGGGGTCACTTAGCAATAGGTGCACCAATTCCAAGCTGACGCTTTCTGTTTTAGGAGAGTTGCATGTGCCCTTCATTTTTTGTCCTGGAAAGCTACCCGTTCCATGTTCCAAAGCTTTATATGCAGCTTTAATAATCTCTCAGGATCACAAAAACCAAAATTGGTATCAGCAACATATGTTCCCCAGCCAGGGTTGGGAAGCATCTGTTACCATTCCTTTGAAGATAACAGCGCAGAAAACAGAACACCACTGCAGACAAATTGGGATTCTTCCATCAATCCAGTGGCTTTAGGCCTTCTGGAGGAATAAGGACTGGTATATTGATGTCATGCTTACTTGGAATGTACGTTGATTCTAGACACCTTTTACATACAACAGAGGCAATGTCTGTCACATACAGTTACAAATGTGCATGGTATGATATGACCTAAAATCTGTAAACATGTCCATGCTGTTTTCTGAAATTGGTTTTATATGTTGACTCTTAAGATGCGTGCCCAGCTTTGAAGCTGGCCTGAAGTAGGCGTGCTCTTGCTTTGCAGAGCCTAGAGAAGTGCTGGAGGCCCTCTAGGAGGTCAGTGACTGGTGTGGGTGAACCTGTGTTCCTGATCTCCCCATATACACTGCAAGACATTTTATTAAATCTTTTGGCTATTGATCATCTAAATGATAGGACTGTGCTGGAAATGTGAAGTCTGTACTTAGGAACCTTATATCTTGCCCATGCCCTGGATGGAAAGACATAGACAAATATGTGCTGAGAGCTACATGTCATCCATATGGTCCTGAAGACAGGATTACTGAAGAGTTGTTATGAGCCATTATTATTTATTGAGTCAAGTTGAGTTTCCTCGACTTCCGAATTCATCCCATCAATAAAATCAGGCACCTTGACCAACTATCAAGCACTTCTAAGTATGAATGAGTTGGTAATGCTAAGCTGAAGACTAGCATACATACAGTTCTTCCTCCCAAAGCTTTTAGGCTCCAGTTTGGTGTTAGTTTTTAGTGGTTTCCTTACTTTGCCTTGCCTTGCCTTTTGGGTGCAGTGGTTGAGTGATGCTAGAAATTGGTGGAATAAAGTCTGGCGTCCATCACAGCAGCTGTGCTGGCTCTAAAGGCTTTCATAGCTGGTCTTTCTGGTAATCTTTATGTTAGTCTGATATATTTTTCCCTTGTTACTGCTCTTTCTAAAGGTTCTGCCATTCTGTGAAGAAGTCTTGAAAGTCTTTTAGTTGTGTTGAAAAAGTGCAGATGGGTCCTTTGCTTCATCCACTGATGTGGATGAGGTGGCAAGTGGAGCCATTTCAGGAGATTGGTGTTGCTTCTCATTTCAAACTTAAACCTCTGTGCAAAACAGTTGGGAAGATGGGGTTTTCTGATGTAATGTATGCGTCATGCAGAGAGCCACGAGGGTACTAAGGGGCTGTAGTGGGTAGTACTGAGTAGGTGGTCCTGTGCTGTTTTCTCTATACCTCCTCCTGAGTCACTCCTAGCCCTTGAGTCTTTTTCATAGGGATCAAATGAGTAAGATCTTGGAAAACATGTTGGTTTTTTTCCTCCACTATGGTCTGCAGCAAGGGAAGAGAATGAATACTCTTTTTAGTAGAAGAAAAGATTTTATTACGAGTCTGAGAGCTTGCTATAGGGAAAATGCTGGACCTGCAACAGCTAATTAAGAAGCAAAAATATTTCTGTTCATTGTAGAAATAAATCTTAATTCACAGTTGTGTTTTATTAAGTACAAGAGCTAGGAGCAGTCCCCTGTTTCATTAATGCAGTGCTTTGTCGTGTAGGTATTTGCTAGTAGAGTCTAATTGTTATCTTATCTGTTTGTTTTATGTATACAACCTCTATATAGTTTCAGTTGTCTGGACATCCAAATCAATTAGTCTATCGGGCTGGGTTTTAAAAGTAGCTTTGTTTCATAAAACAGCATGTTTTGTTTGTTTAGAAACTGCATATTAAGCAGCTTTTTTTTTTCTGTTCAAAGAAAAAAAAATCTTGCCTTCAGTGTTGCCACAGCCTTTAGCAAATTAAAAGGAAGCATTTGTGGCTCTTCAGGCCCTCTTCTGAAGTCTTTCCCTCTTTCAAAAAACTCTCCCTGCTTACGATGCTTGGAACAGCTCTCGTTTTGGCAGATCATGAAGAAATATGGTCATGGTTTCAGTTTTGGTTTAAAAGTCAGGAATAATTATACTTTGCAATAGCATCTGCATACATTTTTCTCTTCTTTTTTGAGGGGGGGGAGTGGGGTTAAATATTGCTTTTATCCTTACTACTAATTTTGGATTCTGAATATTCTCTCTCTCTCTTGTGTGTGTGTGTGTGTGTGTGTGTGTGTGTGTGTGTGTGAGAACAGATGACCCAGAGCTTCTCTAACTGTTGGTATAACAAACTACCATCGACTCTTATTAGAAAGACTTCCATGTGAAAGAGAAGTAGGGTTAGGGTTGCCTATGAGGGTTTTTTTTGTCACACTAAGATACTTATTCTTACTCGATGACTTGTTTCTGTATTACATGATTACTTTTTTACAGTGTGCATAAATTGCTTGACTAGAAATGTAGACATCTGTATAAAGAATTCAGTTATTAAGGAGACGATTTTAAATGTTCAAAAGTCTGAATAGTTGCACAATACATGGGAAACTTGGCATGTTCCTGATACTGAAAATATTTCAGTTGTGCTGGAAGACCAAATTAAGGTAGGATTCATAGAAGGGCTTTTCCTGGCTTCTCAGGAGCACTTTTATCCCCTCTGATGGGAGGGACTAGGGAGAAGGAAAGTTCTGAATTCCCATTTGTGAACTTCAGGTTCTTCATGCATAAGGGACAGAAGATTTCCCTTCCCAACAGAAATTGCTGAGACCAACCTCCAAGCTATGATGGTGTCCCAAGGTTTGTTGAAAGGCAGTGACATCTGTATGATTATCTGAGAGCTGTTTCCGCTAGTTGACCGCGGGGCATTAGGCAGAAGGCAAGGTAGAGGTGCATCTTATAGACCGAATCAGAGATTCATAAGCTTCCATAAGCCATGAAAGGACGTGCAGAGAGCAGGCTTTCAAACAGAAGTAGTGATAGTCTGCTTTCTACATGTCCTTGCATAGCATGTGATGAAGTGAGCTGTGGCTCTGGAGAGCATATCTATCTCTGATTAAGTTAGTCTGTAAGGTGCATCTTTACTTGCCTTCTGCCTAACTTCAGGCTAGCATTAACTACCTCGGTCAGCTTTGGGCTGCTAGGTGAAAGGGGAGCAAAGGCGATGTAGCTTGTATATTTGGAACTGTATTGCATTTTTGGTGTTGCTGTGATTGGGTGTTGGTTGGAGGGACAGGCAATACATGCATCTCCCAGTCTCATTCCCTCTGTGGTGCTCTAGATCCTTAGAGCCTCATCTTGTACTGGCATTTGAGTGAAGAAGGAAATAAAATGCTCCATTCAGGGAAGAAGGGATATTTTGAGCATGAGCGATATGCAGTGATTTTTTTCCCCCTTCCCTTGGGCTCTTGTATGCTAAATCTTAATCCTGCTTTTACTTAGGATGCAACTAAAGGTCCGCCATTCTTCTTTTTTCTTCAATGGTTTTTGCATGTTTCCTGTTGAAGTCCTGTAAGCTCCCCCTCCCTTATTGCTTTTCTAAAGAAGGATTTTTTGCGTCATTCTTTGCATGTTCTAACAGCTGCCCAACACGGATGTTTTGGATTCGTTCTCAACATCTCCATCTAGATTTATATGTTCATCTTTTTTCTGGACAGCTTATTTCTAAATTGTTAAACACTTAAAAATTTAAGCAGGCTATTTAATTTTATACATAGTACTTTCCTGAGGGACTTGTTTTCAAAGGCATTTTGACATCTTTCTGTGCCTTTGAATCTCCAACTTGCACATCCAGATGTTAAGGTGGAAACTGAGATTAAAGTTGAAGATTTTATTTTTGAAGTTTTTAAACTATATGTATGTATATGTGTGTGTGTATATATGTATGTATGATAAAAGTCTGTAGCTTAATACTGTGCTTCCTGAGTTTCTGGGTATTCACTTTTAAATATTTGACACCCCAAATGCCTACTGTAGGAACTAATAAAATGGCTATACTTCACACTTGGAATTTTTGTCATCTTAAATACTCAGTTTTAACTTTTTAGTAATTCTCATTGTTTAATATCTTTTTTATTTTCAGGGAATAGAAGAATGCTAACAAGAGAACTGTTTCCCTGAAATTCAGGTGTTCAGGCTGACTGCCATTATGGGTAAGTTACATGTGAGTTGAATCCAATTTAGTATTGTTGCCAGTAAAAGGAACAGTGAAAGTTGTATAACTTTAATTTATTACCATGGAGATGCATGTTGTAGCGATGTTTTCACTTGAAGTGAGATTTAGTTACTTCGTGTATTTCCCAAAATTACAATACCTACTTTTTAGGTGTAGAATAAACTTAAGTAAAAATATTAAGTGCACAGCTGAGGTACCAAATAACATTGATTCTGTCTGGCAATAATGCCGTTAGGCCAAAAACAATTCATTTTTAAGTAAGAACTATAGACAAAATTCCTTAATCATAGAAACAATAGATCAAGTAAATCTTCATAAATCTAATGGATACAAAAATCATGGACTAAATATAGGCATTGGATTTATGGCACATTATAACCTGCCTGCCATCTGATAACCCCAGGTAACCTCTCTACATTTTACCAGCTACATTCTGTCACCTCCCACTATCTTCTCACACCTATTGTCTCGCATTCCCTTTGAACCTTACTGCAATGCATTTGCATTTTCACAGACCTGCATTTTGCATATTGGCTTCTATCGTAGCCAGGAGAGCACACAAACACCAGCAGACTCTCCCTATGCCGGAAGAAGGGTTTGTGCCCAAAAGCTTGCAAGGAAAATTCAGCCCAAAAAATCTTTATCAGTGCACCCCTAATGCTTTCCATACTTCCAACGTATCTGTGCTTCTTTTAAGTTTAACTTTCACTGAATATCTCAAGTTTATAATGCTTATTTTTGGAATAAATGCACTGTTACACCTTTAACCAAAATTAGTTACTGATACTGTCAGATACAACTTGTGCTTTTTTTGGCATGTTTTTCCCTAATCTAATACTTTTAAAAGAGTAGTTCAAGAATATAAGATCTATGGGATTAGTGATTGTGTGCAAATTGAATTTTGTGAGTACAAGGCTTTTATCAAATCATATTAGATATTCGATTCAGACTTCTTGCCCAGATGCTCAGGTTTCATAGATTCATAGGTTGTAGAGTTGGAAGAGACCACAAAGGATCATTGTGTGTGACCCCCTGCCCCTGGCAGAAAAGAGGACCGAGGTCAGATGACCCCAGCCGGGTGACTATCAAACCTTCGCTTGAAGACCTCCAAGTTAGGTGGTAGTACCACCTCTCTTGGAAGCCCATTCCAGATTCTGGCCACCCTTACTGTGAAAAATTTCTTCCTAATGTCTAACCTGAATCTACTCTCCACCAGTTTGCCCCCATTATTCCTAGTTACTCCTAGGGGTGCTCTGGTAAATAGTGCATCTCCAATTTCCTGTTGTCCTCCCTTGATAAACTTATAGGTGGCTACAAGGTCTCCCCTCAGACGTCTCTTGTGAAGGCTGAAGAGATCCAGATCCCTCAACCGCCCCTTGTAGGGTCTTTCATGGAGGCCACTAATCATGTGAGTGGCCCTCCTCTGAACCCTCTCCAGATTCTCCATGTCCCTCTTGAAGTGTGGCACCCAAAACTGGGCACCATACTCCAACTGCAGCCTGACTGATGCCGCATAGAGGGGGAGCATCACCTTCCTCGATCTGTTGGTCATGCATCTGCACAACAAGGTGCAATTGGCCTTTATCGATGGCTTCGTCACACTGCTGACTCATATTCATCTTTTATGAAATGTGGTAATCTAGCATGCTTTGACATTGTCTTCCCACCCATCTATCAGAGGAACAATACAATTTTCTTTCTTAAGCACTAACCTAAAATACATCAAAATGAAGGAAGTGCATTTTCTTAATGGTAGCAAATTTACAAATAAGGTACCACTTAGACACTACAGTTGAAATCAAAGAAAGGATTTGTCAGATAAATATCATAGCCAATATTTGAGTGGGATTTAGAAGGATAACCCCTCTATCATATCCAGAGAGCATTTGTTTGCTTTTTAGTGCTAGGTTTTTCTTGGGTCTAATACTGTGTTACACAGGACAATGATTCCCAAATTAGAACATTTTATTCTTACATTTTCAACAAACTTTTCATCCATCAAGAATCACCTAGGTAAATAATCAGCAGTTTCATTCATTAAATTCAGATATCAAATATATTAGCATATTGTAAATACAGTATAACTGATGCAAGCAGCTGACAAAACAATGAGGATCTTACTCCACTTACATTTGCGAATTTAAAGGATAGGCTGTGCCCCTGATCTTTTTTTGTGTCCTTGGGAATACTCCCCCCTCCCCCTTTTTTTTTTTTTTAGTACTAGGAGCTAGAGCTCCATCTTTTTGTAAAGGTGAGCTGTGTCAGCCCTTCTACACCATGGATGGGGTCCTCTTACTTTTAGCACACATTTCTCACTGTGGCTCTCCAGTTTGTCTGAATGAGGTTAATCTCTCCTGTGGTTCTTCATCTTTTCCAGGGGTCATTGCAGCCTGTAGGCATTTTCAGTACTACAAGCTGGCACGCACTAGTGAATGGAAACATAGCATGTAGAGTCCTTTGTTCAAATGTTTAATCAGAGCATGCAGCAGAGTCCGTGCCTGTCTTCTGCAGTGTCCCTGATTCATTGGCCTGTCTCTGCCCCAGGTAGTTTGCTCTGACCTTGGTGGTCCCACATTCAAGCACGTCTCACTCCCAGCTATAAAAATATTTAATCCTTTTCCTGTTTCCTGTCCCAACATTTCGAATGTGGCTCTGAGTCTCCTTTGAGCCATCTAGCCTTTGTGGTATGTAAAGGCAAGAATTAACACATTACTTAATTTGTTCTGCTGCTGGGGCTTTTGCACTCTCTACTTCCTGCACAAAGTATGGTGGGGAGCTACCTTTTTCTCGACTTCAGCCAACTTCTCAGTGTTTCCATTTTACAGAAAAATGTTAATGATCCACCATTGACCTTCATCTAGGTGGGATATACTACAGATAATTGACACTGCATGCACTGACATGATTCCATTATTCAGCTGTTTCATGGTGCCAACCAGATGTCATAAGATGTGCATAGGTTCCTCAGAATGTCACACACAAAATAATTCATTATCAATTGTTTAGTTTTTCCTTCATATTTACTGTGCTTCAGTATTGTACATAGTAGGCATCTTCAGCTAAAAATGAAAACTGCTTATTGGTTACCAGTCAGCATGTTCCTCTGTGGGTTTTTTAATTTGCTTCAGTTACATTATAATCTGACACATTTTACATTTGAATCCTTGTCTGATGTGGTTATGAAGTAATAAGCAAGCCTATTATATTCTTTAGTAATTGATCAAAAGCTTGGTAATATATCTAGTATACTACCTGTAATTGGGGATTTAATTTTTTTTTAAATTACAGATCATCTATCTGAATAATGAATGCATATCCTCCTTAATTGAAATACTGCTTTGGTAGTCCTAGAGAACTAATATAATTTATATTGGTCTAACCAAGGGAATTCCATTCTTTCTATGCGGTCTTGAAGTTTAGCTGCATATAGGATATCTCCCCAGGGACACTTGAGAAGAGAACAGGCCTTTTCCTTCATGGATTCATTCTATAATCTGAGCAAATCCTGTCCTCCCCTTGGGAGTTACTGACCATATACCACTGTGGCTTTACCTGTTCTTCTTTAAAGCCATTGTATTCATCTGAACTGCAGATCAATGCAGGGGAGGCCCCTTTTGATACAGAGACTGACTGGGCTGGGAACTAAGTTAACAGCATTAAGTGTGTGGTATTAAGGCTAGGAAGCTGAGAAAATGGTCTAAAGAAAACTTTCCATTTAGAATTGGTCTAGTGTAAATGTGTTCTGAAGAAATTGTTTTCTCCTGTTTCCACCCCTGTCTTTGAGACTTGCACATACTGAGGAGTCCAGATACTTGTATTGCTTGGCTGTGAATAGTGGTGGTGTTAAACCGTAGTGACACTAAAAGGAGATGGACCACTATCATAGAGGAGTTGCCCATGATGAGTTAGTAACAAAAATGAGGATGAGGAATTCTTGAAAATAGGTACAGGATTAATTTATTTTATTTTAAATGCCATTTAGATTGTTCCCACTTCTAGGTGTTGGTGGACCCATATAGGGCTAGAAATAATCATCCCAGCACAGCTGATGTACATCATTGGGCAAAACACATGTTGCCTGTTGTCCTGCCAATGAATCTAGGTGATGTGTTCCTAGAGACCACACCAGAGTGTCAGCGGGCACCCAGAGACTCCCAAACCAGTGAACCCAGGCAGGTGGTTTCAGAGCTTCAGGGACACAATCCTGTATGCCTTGGAAATTCCCATTTCCAGAGTGCACAGCATTGGGCCCCTGAAGCCCCAGCTGTGCCTGACCAGGGTGACTAGAGAAGCAAAGACAGCTCCAGGCTAACCAGCTTTCTCCTGCCATAAACCACAATAAAGTGGTACAAATTGATACCACCTGTTGCAGCTACAAAATTTGTGCATTTATGGTGTAACAAGATATGGACCTCTGTTTGCTTAGCAAGGGGGCAGGGGTCAAGCTGCCTCACTGCCCCCCTGCCACTGCTTTCCCTGCTGCAGCAGGTTGGGGACAGGGCAAATTTAAGCCAATCCTTCAATAATTCAGTTTAGTACATGGAAATTTTATAAACTTGTTTTAGTTTTCTATGTATAGAATCTAGAAAATCATAATGAATTTGATCTAATTTAATTATGGGGGGTTGTCTTAAGTTTAGGGTCATATTAGGTATGGGTAAATTCACTAAATTGTTTTATTCTTTACAGCCTCTTTGTAATATCCAGCATAAGGTATAACCTTCCTGAGAGGATTATGACAACGAAATACTGAGCTGCAAAGCTTAGTGAAAGTTATCTAGATTATCACTGTCACTTGCAACTCTTCTTTTTCTTTTGGTAATATAAATTAATAGTATCAAATGCAAATCCTACAAGTGAGCCAACATTTATTTGTATTAGTCATGAAAACTTGCTTCCCATTTCTGCAAAGTTAACATTACAATAAAGTGGTATTTCATGAGGGAACCTTTGTCATGGATCATAAAATTATATATTTGAACTTGGCATCCATTTATGCATAGCATGAATAAATCTATTAATATTTAACTTTGGAATACCTAACAAAGTTATTCAACAGGGCTTAATCATTTTTAATAAATACTATTCATTGTAGAGGACTCCAGTATTTCACTTTTTGAGGTTCATATTGTTGCACGACTTTGGATAGCCCTCAAAAGTGTTGTTCACATTTTATAATGTGGATATCCAAGAATATCAAAGTTTTAATATACAGATTTTTTTTCTCTGTCTCCTTATCAGTATCTGTGACTTGACTGGCTGTTCAAATGGATAAATTCTTAGTCAGATGGACCATAAAGTCATAAAACAATTAGTATCCATTTGTGCAGTTCCCTAGGTTCTCACTGAAGCCCTTTTGTCACTTAGGAACTGTGCAGCTGAACTTGTCATGGAGCTAGGTAATTAGGCCAGGCTCAAGGAAAATCAAATGAAGAGCTCTTTCTTGTGCCACTATTAAATAATTTTGGGGGGGAGGCAAAAATGTGATGTTCACTCTGTTGACACATCTGTGGAGACGAGGCCAAACTGAACAGGAAAAACAATGATGTAGGACGGAGTTGGGATAAGGCATCAGCCTTCCAATTCCCCACCTCCAAGAAAAAAAAAGTCCAAAATGCTAATTGTTCCCTACTTACCAGGGCTGTAAGGGTAACATTTTCATGTTTGATCACCTTCAGCTTTGAGCGATTCCACCCTGTGAGCCAGCCTCATTGCTAAGTATCTCTGCACCCGATCGTTCTCAGACTGACCACCTTTGCCTATGAATCTCTCTGCCCACTCCTTTGCTTTAGAAGACTTCATTTGCGCAGCAGGAAAAGTCAAAAAACAAAACAAAGCAAAACACCCCTGCACGGTGAGCCATCAACGGCAGGTATTTAGGTAGCAAAAGTCTCCCAAGAGTTTAGTGCGTTTGCTTGTTTTACTTTGTGCCTGAGTTCAATTGGTTTTTAGGCAGGGGAAAAATAATACCCAGGGTAGATTCTTAATTTGGTATTTTTCTGTGCTGTGACATAATATGCATCGTTGCAAGTTGGGGGTTTTGTTTTCTTTTCTCTCTCTTTTCTCACTGAATTTTTTTCAAGTTACTTCATATCTGCAGTTGTATCAAGCAGAACAACTTGCTATAAGCTTACAGCAGTTTGTTCAAAACTCTTTTTGTTTGTTGAACTGTTTTTAACTGAAAGATAAATTGCCAAAAAGATACTTATTTTCTTGTTTATGATGATATTGCCCGGGAATGAATAAAATGAAGAATTTGTAACTGCAACATGCTAGCCACAGGGTAACACGATTCGTGAATTGTTATTAGGGTGGTTGTGATATTTATGTGTATTTTAGAATGGATTACTATTCTAGTCGACGTAACCTACAGTGGTCATTTTACACATTTTCTCTGTCTTTGTTTTGTTGGGTTTTTTTAAACAGATGAGCAGCAAGCTTTGAATTCAATCATGCAAGACCTGGCTGTGCTTCATAAGGCCAGTCGTCCTGCGCTGCCCCTACAAGAAACAGGAAAACCAAAATCATCTTCACCTAAGAAACAGGTAATCTTCAGTATTCTTGTTAGCACAGTGGGCAGTGTATAAAGTGTTACAGCTTCTGTAATTCTCCTGTTACAACACCAGTGCCAGTGTTAACTGAATGATTCCAGTCTTCTGTGGATACAGTTGTTTTTTATTATCCGTATTCAGGAAACAAATGGCAAGCCCAAGTGTAGCTTTTCAAGACAGATTTTGAAGGTGCTTACTGCATAATGGGAAAGCATCCTCTTCCCATTCCCATATTGCATTTTAAAGATCATGGTCTGGGAGAAGCAGTAAGCCTCAAGCTTACACTTTGATTTGGCATTGTCCATCAGAGTGTTTTTATATTTATTTATTTTGGATTTTGTTTAAAATTGAGGTTTGCTACCCATTCTTTCCATGTTTCCTTGGAGGGAATTTTCAACATCTTTATCAGTGATTTGGATGGGGGAGTGAAAAGCTCGCTGGCCTAGTCTGTGGACAGCACCAAGGTATGGGGCAGTGTGGTCACTCCATATGATAAGTTGCAGATACAGGTGGACCTGGGCAGGCTCGAGAGTTGGGCAGGCCGGGACCAGATGAAGTTTAACATTCCCAAGTGTAAGGTGCTCCATCGGGGGTCAGACAACCTTCAGCATACATATAGGCTTGGTGGCAACAGCTTGACTTCCACCACAGCCAAAAGGGACCTAGGGGTAATGATAGACCATCGCATGAATGTGAGCTGTTAGTACGAGGTGGTGGTCAGCAGGGCAAACAACACGCTGGCATGCATTGACCAATGCATCTCGTGTAAAACTAAGGAAGAGAGAGTCCCGCTATACTCAGCACTTCTGAGACCACAGATGGAGTACTGCGTCCAGTTCTGGGCACCACACTTCAATAAGGATGTGGAAAACCTTGAGAGGGTCCAGAGAAGAGCCACCCATATGATCAGGGACTTGCAAGGCAAGCCGTATGAGGAGAGGCTGAGGGACCTGGGCCTCTTTAGCCTACAGAAGTGAAGGTTGAGAGGGGACTTGATAGTGGCTTACCACTATATCAGAGGAGTGCATCAGGAGCTCGGTGAACAACTGTTCACTAGGGCACCTCCGGGGAAGACCAGGACCAATGGGTACAAACTCCTGGAAGGCCACTTCAGGCTTAATACCAGGAAAAAACTCCTTCACAGTCAGGGTGTCCAGACTGAAATAAACTCCTTGCAGAGGTGGTGCAGTCACCTACCCTGGAGGTTTTCAAGAGGAGACTAGACAGTTGCCTCACTGGGGTCACTTAATCCCAGTTGTCTTCCTGCCTAGAGTGGCGGGGGGGGGGGGGGGGGGGGTGGA
>NW_005842335.1:377877-382845 GCF_000455745.1 Alligator sinensis | reverse complement strand
AAAGAGTTCTTATTTTCTTTATTGTGTTTTGTGAGGTATGGAGGAGGTGTGAAAGGCTATAGCCACTTCTTAATTTCAGACACGGTAGGTAGGTCTTTAAAATTCTTGAGTGTCTTGACATTGATATAGTAAATGGGGATTGACAGAGTTAGGCAATCTAGGGGGAAAGGATTTTTAAGTCCAACTGTACAAAGCTTAAAAAAATCTAAAATTTTCAGGCCTTCTGTGAATTTAACGAAGTAGTTTTTCTCACTCGTACAGCAAGCTACCTGTAATAGATATTAATTATATATTTAGGTTAGTTAAAACCTTTATTTGGTTCAGTCCTTACTAGTGGTTTAAAAGCTGTAAGTTTTCATAGGGTTGATATTTTGTCATGTATGTGTTCAATATGTTCATTGACAAAATAGTGGTAATCTGTCGTGGTGACTTTAGCGTTAGCATTGTACACATTTTTAGGCAGCAAAATAAATGTGTGTATGTGCAATCCTCCTCTTTTTGTATATAATAAATATATAATACAATCAATAATAGGAAAACACAATGGGAAACTTTTTATTCATACATGCTTCCATTCTTACAAGTGATTGTGCAAAAACAAAAAAAAACCCTAACTTCCATAACTGTTTTTTCCCTTCTGGACAGAAATTTTCCTTGTCTGGTCCCATTTTAAAGATAAAGTACATTTGAGAAGTTTTATGCAAAGATGGTTAAGAATTCTTGAGTTCCAAGGCAATGAATAAAGTACATATTTTTCATTATTTAAAGCTGTGACTTTTTTTTAACAGCTTTCATGGTTCTGCAGGAGGGCAGAGCAAAACTTTGTTGTTTGAATAGAAGGTTGGATGTGTTCTTCATGATCATAAATACTTTCTCGTTTAGTAAAATGATAATTTTTTATAAAGAATACTTTCTGCATCAGAGGAACTTTATATAGTAACTTATTTTAACAGTTTCCAATGTTTCATTGGCACTGCTAATGTACATAATAACACCTTGTTTCATTCAATGTACTAGTCTTCCTAGAGGTCTGAACAAGTCCTGCCTCATTCAGTTTAAAAATATCCAGTCATCTTGCTGAAGAATTGCTAGACTTTCAGGGTGAGAATTATTATTTTTTGCCTGTCACTTTCCTTAAAAAAAAAAAAAAAAAAAAAAGGATTGAGGCAATTTGGGGAAACAGATCTGCTAAAAGAATACTATTAAGTGTTAAAGTGGAAGACTGAGCTGAGGTAATACTAGTGTTTAAGGCTGTCCATTTAGCCATAATTTTGCCCCTTTATATATGTGCATTAGGGCACAGTCTTCATTTAAGTGAATGCTGCTGACTTGTGAAAAACTGGAACTAGTACAAGTGAAAGCCATTGTGGAATTATTTGCTAGATGGTACCAGGAGTTTTTTCTCACGAATAGTAGGCAGTTGGGGAAAATTAGCCTCTTTTGAACACCGCAGGAAGTCTGTGAGAGTTTTTCCCTCATACTTTGTGAAATGCCCAGTCTCCATCAATTATCTGCTTTGTGAGCTAGGCAGGCACTGAAAGAGGCTAATAAAGAAATTTCCCCCATGTAGACAGAGGAAAAACAGGAGTTTTGGTGCCCCTAATGAGGTTTGAAGAGTTGCACCACTGTTTGGCTCCAGAGGTATCTAACTTTGGATATCTAACTACTGTAATTAATAATGGCAATACTTATGCAGCCTTAGCTATAGAAGTACTATTACTTGTAGTCTTTCCCCTTCTGGAGTCCCCTGTGGTTCAGTGGTAGAAAGCTTGCTTGCCATACAGGAGACATGGGTTCAATTCTCAGATGCTTCTACAACTACAGCTATGGAGGCACCAAACATCTGGACTGTCTGGCCTTTGGATTCTGTCTCAATGGTCTAAAGGGGGGATGGAAGGCCTGGACAGCCTCCACTCCTCCATACTCCTGTGTGGGCTAATGTGTTGAAGGTGTGGGTGACCTCTCCTGCATACACCATGATCTGGAAAGAGCAATGGTTACCAAACCAATCCTTCCCCCTGTCAAATGAGACACTTCACTTGTGAGACCAAATATGCAGGGCACAGAGGAAGAGAAGAATAATTACTTAAACAGTCATTTAAACTGAGTATTTTAATCTCGGAAGCCACCCAAGTGAGACCCTAATCTTTAGACAAAATAGTACATTTCATATTTAATTTAAAAGCACCAATGCATTATTTAATAAAACATTGCTGTCTCCAGTGTAGTATTCTGATTATAAGTCAGCCCTGTACTTTAAGGTTCAATTTTAGCAAATAATGGTTTTCTCCAAAAATATAAGATATGAATAACAGATAAAGTCTGTGAACTCCTATTGTTCTTACAAAATATCACAGGGGAATCAAATGACCAAGGAAAAGATTGAAAGGCTTAAGTACACTCGGATAAAAACTATGCTGAAAATTTCTCATCTAGTATTTTATTGCATGTATAAAAATACTGAGAGTAAAAAAATCAAGACTGTAGCCAATTATAAGCTGTCCCTGCATACAGGTCAAGTGTGATTATTATTATTATTATTTTCTTATGAGTCTTCTGGAGGGGAAAGAGAGGTTACCATATAATCAAAAAATACGCTTACTTTTTTTTCTCGTACAAGCATTTGTGCTTTGTTGAGTTTGGACTTATCTGATACCTTAGCAAAAGAAATAGTTTTCCAGTTTTTTGCCAAATGTTCAGTAGGCCAAAAAAGTATGAATAAATTCTCGTCTCTTAAAGATTATGTAAAATTGTATATGAATGTTTAATAGACCTTGCTCGGTTTTCTGAGTAGAAAAGGATTTGTCACAAACCAATAATTGATATTGCTTTTTATTGGCATTTTGCTTTGTGTGTATAACTTATTTCTTTCATTACAGAATGACGTTAGAGTCAAGTTTGAACATCGAGGTGAAAAAAGGTAAGACAGGAAAAGATTTTAATACATTTCTTTCACAAGTTTATACTGGTAACCTGTCCTTATTGGCCTACGTATAAAATCTGTCAGTTCAGGTTCTTTCATGCTAATCTCACTGTAATGTGTGGTCACTTCTTAGTACCTAGAAAAATAGGAATATTCTTGATGGCTGTTAACAGGATACACACTTTGTCCAAAACTGTGCATGCGCTTTCTCTCATTCTTAGGGTATAAACAGCTGTCATGTTTGGAAAGGATCAGCTATGGGTGGGATGTGTCCTGGCACAGCTGATCTCTTTCATTGAGGTCAACAGACATTGCCAGAGCCATTGTCGTGCAGGGGTTTGATCCTGTGGAACAGTAACCATAGGATTAGGTCCCTGAAGCCCCAGGAGCACCTGCCAGGGTCAGTTGGAGCCATAAGTTGAACAGAAATCAGCCATGAAAAGGCAGCACCAGCCATTATTAGGAATCAACATGCTCCCAGATTTGGGCACGTGTGGCATAGGTAAAAGCTACAGTGTCTGATTACCCGGGTTTTGTGCCACCATTTACATTTTTATGGTGGCACAAAAGCAATGTTTGTTGCAGTCTTATGGAAGAGTAAATTGTAGCAGTTCAGCTTAATCCATTTCCAAAATTATGACAGACCATACACAGTGGCTCTTGGGCAGAGTAAGTATGTGTATATGTAGGGAGCTATTGTGGCATAGCATTTCTCATTTATCCCATCATGAAGATAAGTTCTGGTTCTGTTTCAGACCTGCCAAAAGTGATTTGGAGCTGAATGCCTTGGGGGCACTGGGCAGCCCAAGCCCAGTGTGCAGGGTGAGCTCTGTTCTTGGAACATGTAGCTCCAACAATACAGTGATGGAGCAATGCAACAAAAGTATTTTGCAACGTATTAGTGCTTTTACCCTTTTGTGAAAGAGTCGGGTAGAAAGGAGAAGCAGTAGTTCTTCTTGAATTCCAATTATTGAAAGTGGCGTTCAAAAGTGATGAACAAGGTCTTCCAGCAGGCAAGGTCAAAGGTTCCAAACTTGCTGAATGAACAGTTAATTACCATGAGAAAGGAGAGAAATGTTCCTTTTTGTAACTCAGAAATGACCTAGTGTCTGTCCTTTTCTGACTGAGTAAAATCATATTCTTATTGCTTTGTTGGTTAGTGAACACACAGATAAAAGGGACCATTAGCTGTTGATAATTTTCTAGTGTAACACCCATAACATATAACCAAAATTTCTCCTCTGTGTGGTTCGAGTCTGCATCAGTAACTTAGACGACAGATGAAGAAGTTTGTTCTATTACCTGTCTGCCCAAATAGTTTAATTGCTCCTATTCAGGATAATTGAGATAATTTTCTATTATAGAAGTTCAGCAAGTTTAGGCCTATTTTGTATTTTCTGGTTTAGGTAGAATTCAGGTGGCAGAAAATCTTTTGGTTGGTGGCTCACAGTTGCAAGAATTGTTAAGGGGGGGCGGGCTATTCTTGAAGGAATGCTGTCAATGCTGATGCATGTAACAATGTAATACACTATATTTCTTAAATCCAAGATGAGAGGGTTTTTCCCCTCCATTTAACATGGGAGGGGGGGGGGGGGGGGTTGGTATAAAGCTCCTCATCTTGCATTCAAGTACAGGTTGGTAGGGCTGGGGTAGAGAGGTAGCTGCTGCAGATCCAACTCGGGCCCTGACTCAGTGTTGGCGTTGGAACCACAGCTGCTGCCCACTCCTGCTGTCCTGCCTCCCCAGCCTCTGCCTCGTTGCCTTCTCCCCTTCCACCTCTTACTGTCCTGCTCTGGCAGGCCTCTGGCCCCACTGCAGCCCAGGATCCAAAGCTGGCAGTTGCTTTGGGGTAGAGAGGTAGCTGCTGCAGATCCAACTCGGGCCCTGACTCAGTGTTGGCGTTGGAACCACAGCTGCTGCCCACTCCTGCTGTCCTGCCTCCCCAGCCTCTGCCTCGTTGCCTTCTCCCCTTCCACCTCTTACTGTCCTGCTCTGGCAGGCCTCTGGCCCCACTGCAGCCCAGGATCCAAAGCTGGCAGTTGCTT
>NW_005842335.1:341570-377867 GCF_000455745.1 Alligator sinensis | reverse complement strand
CTGCTGCTCCAGCAACTGCTGTTTGGCTGGGCTGGGGCTGAAGCAGCCACATGCTCTGTTCCCTGGGCTGGATCGGGGCCGGAGCCAGAGGGGAAGCGGTGGCAGGAGGAAGGCTGTAGGACAGGGGTGGGCAAAATGCGGCCTGTCAGGCCATTCTATCCAGCCCGCGGGGCCCCTACAAATTTAGAAAATTAATATTTATCTGCTCCTGGCTGCCTGTAATGTGGCTCTCAATGGCTTGCCAAAACTCAATAAGTGGCCCTCCTCTCGAAATAATTGCCTGCCTCTGCTGTAGGAGGTGGGAGGGAGGCAGGTACCAGGGGTTATAGGCATGGGGGGCAGGTGCTAGGCCACACAAGCATTGGTGGTGAGAAGGCAGTGGGGGTGGGGCAGGGGGGAGCAAAGGGCAGGCCCTTGGATAATTATGTATGTATTTGGTTAAATACAGTATCATCTTCCCCCCCCCCCCCCCCCCCCCCTTCCCCTCTTCTCATTTATTTTTAAGGGTGATTTTATTAAGTTGCCTTCCTAAATAAGGAAAATCTATTTGCTCCTTAAAATGAAAGCTGCAATATTTTGCTCTTTTGCTTATCAGGCCATTACTAGCCTACCTCTTGGCTCTCTTCAGTGGTAACTGCCTCCACTGTTTTGCTGCTTCCCTTAAACAAGGCAATACTGACATGTACAAGCATCTGGAATACTGGTGTGCTTACAGCAGGACGCGAAATAGTTTAATGTCCTGTTTGCCTACAAAATGGAAGCAACATCAAAGCAAGTAAAACACTGATAATGCACTAATCTTATGTATACTAACTGTGAGCTTCCTTTTAATTTTTCACTGAAATAAATGTGTTTTGTTTAAACTATACATTAATGTACCTAAAATAGAAGGCAAAAATATTAAATTTGTTTTTTCTTTTTTTTAATGTGTTTAATCCATGTGACTAACTCTAGATTTAGGATCAGATGCACAAGCAATTTTATTAATAGTAATTTATCCTTTTAATACTAGTGGAAAAAATGTTCCAACACTTAAATTGTTTTTCAGAATCCTGCAGTTCTCAAGACCTGTCAAGCTAGAAGATCTTGCAGCTAAAGCTAAAGTTGCTTTTGGACAGCCTATGGATTTGCATTACAGCAATAATGAGGTAATTTTCTGAATTCCTAAATCCTCGGTTTATTATACCTTAATACGTTTCAAGACTGAAATCTAACTGATTTTCATTAGGATTGACTGAGGGCTATAGGATGTACACCTGTAAGAAAGCTGCAGGAGAGTGAGGTGTTAGTTGGTCATTTCTGTTGTGTACTGCAGGGCTTCCTGTCTGGTCTTTCTTTAAGTGAATGGGATTTGTCTAAACTCGGGTAAAGCAGAGAGCATGTCCCTGGAGGTTGAAGGAAGACGGCAGGTTTTGGTTTTGTTTGTCATTTGCATGCCTGCTTACTTTATCACTTTTGTGTACTGTGGGGATAGGGTTGCCCCATGTAAAACTGCCTGTAAACCCTGAACCCAGAAATAACTGGCTTCCTAGCTGGGTGAGTGACCCACTTACGCCACCCATAAGCTGAATATGAGCCAACAAGCATGCTCTTGTTGCAAAAAAGGTTAACAGTATGCTGGGTTGTATTAACAGGAGTGTCACCTGCATATCAAGGGAAGTGAACCTTCTGCTCTATCCAGCACTAGTGAGGCCTCACCTGGAGTCCTGTGTTCAGTTTGGGCCTCACGTTTCAAGAAGGATGTGGACAGATTGGAGAGAGTGCAGCCAAGAGCAATGAGTAGAGGCCTGGGACGAATGATTTGATAAGTCTCCAAATGCTTGAAGGATGATTATGGAGAGGATGGAGATGAGCTTTCTCTTGTGGCCATAGGGGACAGGACTAGGAGCAATGGCCTCAAGATGCAGCAGAAGAAATTTAGGTTGGAGATTAGGAGGGACTTTCTGACTACCTAAAGAAGTTATGGACTCTCCATTCCTGGAAATGTTCAAGAGCAGGTTGGACAGACACTAGGCAGGGATGCTTTAATCAGGGTTGATCCTTCCTTGAGCAGGGAGCTGAACTACACGTGACCACATGAGGTCCCTTCCATCCTTACTTTCCTATGATCCTGTGACCAACCCACATTACTTCTTCCAAGCAAGCCAGAGGTGTAGAGGGAGACTTGATAGAAAAGTGTATATATATAGGGTCAGTATTCATTTTCAGGAATTTTCCCTGGTTTTTTTGTCCCTGTTTTAGCAAAATAGTAGAGAGTATACATGCCCTTATAACTCTGTATGTGGACAATTATCTGGTTGGATCTGCCAGGGACAGCATGAGGTATTTGTCCATCTGCCACCACGTACCTCACCAACCACCCTTCTTTGAACTGATTGATTCCTAAATACTGAATACATTTCCACAGGGGATTTTTGAAGGGCAGGGGGATATACATTATGCTTAGTAAGCTCAAATCTCCCTAACAGATTGTTGGGCAGTTGATCAGGAGTTTTTTAACTCCTCTTGTCATGCTCTGGATAAAATATAAAGGGACGATCTTGCCAGAAGTGTGTTAGTTTGAATGTAGCAGGTTATTCCTAACAAATGCACATTAGAAAGTAAAGGCTATAATGGAAAAATCTTGCTTTCATCTTTGCCTCATCCTCTTTCTTTTTCCCTTCTCATCTGTGTGTTAGCCTACCTGGTGTACGTGAGTTATAACAAAGATCTTTGAGCAGGGTCTGGCTTTACTTCTTGTCTGCACTGCCCTTTATGATTGAGGGTTTTAGGCACTAATATTTCTCTCTGTCTCTAAATTTAGTTTGTTTTTTGTCAGGTTTATCCCACCCCACATGCAGTATTTGAAAGTAATTTCCTTGGAGTAACATTAACATTAATTGCTACAGAGCAGAATAAGTAAAATGATCACTAACGCAATTAAGGACATAGGTGGAGAAAGTTTATTCATCTAGCCCAATGCAGCTTCTTTATAGAAACGAGAGGTTTCATTTCTAAGTTTATTAAAATCTGGTTTATATTTTAACAAGTGTTAATTATGCTTCAAGTGGATTTTAATTGGCAATTTGTGACTTTCTTAAAGAAATAATTAAACCAGTCCATGCATTTCTAGTGAGATTCATGTTTAGGCCTTTTGGGAAGGTGCATGTCTGACATTTTTTTGAACAATGGGATTTCTTAATAAGTAAGAAACAAAAATATATAAAAAATCAGAGACTTTATTCAACAGGTCTGAGTAAATGTATAGGTATTAAATGGAGCTGCTGTGTGGAAGAGTAAAGATATGCTACATAATTGTGTAGCCTCTTCTAAAGCAGGGGTGTCCAAGATATTGCCTATGGGCTGGATTTGGTCTGTGGAGCCCCACCATCCAGCCTGCTGTTCTGCCTATGGGTCTTGAACTGAACCTGCATGTGGCATTTTTCAGACCAGCCCTGTAAACTACACATGGTACATGGGGCCGGATCCTGCTCATGCTCCAGGCATCATGCAACACACATGGCTGGCCTGCAGCATATGTGCTATGCACACGGGATTAGCCGTGTTCACTGAATTCAGCATGCAGGGTTGGTCTGTGCGCCTGATCAGCTTACAAACAGGCCCATGCTGCTCATCCAGCCAGCTGGGCTAGATGAGTTTGATGCCCCGATAAAGCTGTGGACAATACATTGCACGGTATACTGGAAGGGGTAGTTACCTAATAACAAATGCTTTTTTTGTAATGTCATATGTGCTAAAAGGCAAAGTTAGGGTTGTGCTTTACATTTAAATGTGGTATGTTCTAGGTCTGTTCATTGTCACCTTAACATGCATTTTCATAGAATTTTTTGTTTAATTAATAAAAATGTCCAGGCGGGTGGGGGGAATGTTATGTTATCAAGTTCTTATACCAACTCTTCTTCCCATTTGTTTCTCGTCTTCCTTTCCTATAGCTGGTGATTCCGTTAACCACACAGGATGATTTGGACAAAGCTGTTGAACTGTTAGATCGTAGTGTTCACATGAAGAGCCTCAAAATATTGCTTGTAGTGCATGGAAATACGCAGGTACCTACTTGGTATTTTAAAGGTTTTCCTTTATAAAGTTTAAAGGAACAATAGTTACTTAAAAATAGCACATCTATCTAAAATTTTTATTTTATTGTTACAAGTAACATTTACAATTACTCTAGCTGCAAGGTTAGAGAGAGAATATTTTCTTCCAGCCAGCTAAATTGAATGTGTGCCACTGTGCCACTTAATAGTTACTTGGTCTGTCATGTATGCGTGGGTCTTTTACACAGTAGTGGAAGGAGGCTGTTTCTAAATCATGTGACATTTTCAGCAATGTTATAGAATTATACCTCATTATAAGTTACCTTTTTTTTAATAATTACATTTCAAGCTGAAATCAAATGCCATCTCTCATGAACAGAAAACTTCCCTTGATAGGAACTGAAATGTTCAAGTTTGAAAGAAGTCCTAAGTTACCAATTATACATGTAAACTTTTGTCCCAGAGTAGTTTAGTTTAAAGTTTATCTGTGCAAATGTGTGAATAAGCTGTTGATGAAGCTGTACGAAACATGAACTGCAAGGAAGCAGCTCTTTTCCTTCTTAAAAAGTTATAGCATTTACAAGTTTGTATTTTTTCTTAACACAAAGATGTGTCTAGCTTTCAGAAATGTGCAATTATTTTAATATGTTCTCATTTTTAGTCTCCCAGTGTGAGTAACATGGAACCCCTTTCATCACTGGAAGATCTGAATAACACAGTGTTTGGAGTAACAGAAAGAAAAAGCAAGCTTCCTGTAATAGGTAAACTGCTGTATGGTAGTAACTTGAAGTATAAGAGCTTTCCTTTTAAGCTCTCAGCATAAGATATGTATTGATGTTTTATAGTAGAAGCTTTATACTTGCAAAATAGTTGGCACACTTCTGTAATATTACACTAAATCACTAGTTTTAGAAAACAAAGCGGGGGGGAAGAATTAAAAAAAAGTTTGTTTAATTTATGTAAATAGTCAGTGCAGAAAGCTCTGGCAAACTAAAGACTCCATCCCAATTGAAAGAAAACAAACAGGACCAGCTTTAGATTATTAAAGTTGACAAAAAGATTTTATTTTTTTTCCCACAATTTTTACCTAAAATTCTTTTATTGTTCATTTTACATCCTAATTTTTGTGTCCATAAAAGTCAGTGCTAATGCTTCCTTTGACTTTATTGGGTTGAGGATTGAGCTTCTGAACAAAATATCCATATTTAAATGGCAGCTTGTTTTCCTGGCTGTCATTAAATGGAGCTTTCCATTCTTAAACTGTTTGACATTGTTTCCAAAGTATCTCCATCTAAAACTGTGGTTTTACCACCAGGTTAACTTGTGAAGGTTAATTTTGAGACTTCTTTGTATTTCCTTTCTCTAAAAAAATTATTGAACAAATAATAGTAATGTGTTTCAGTTGGTTTAATTCTAAATTACATGTTGTGCTTGTGTATTGTATGTGCATAAATTTGCTGAGGAGACGGTGATTATTATACATAGAAAATATTCAGCATGGTGACCACCTTTGTTCCTGTAGGCAAGATGCTTAGTTAAATTATTTTTCTGGGACTGAGCATTCAGGACTCTTTAAAAATTAAATACCATAATAATAAATATGCCAGAGGTGAGGATTTTTATGGGTGGTATCTTTTATTGGTTGGAGGACTCAGGTCTTGAGGGCTGTCAGACCTGATGAAGAACATTTCACCTTGAAGCCTGTCCAAGTATATCCCAACCATGCAGCTGGTCCAAAAAAAGGTATCACCCACAACAATCCTTGCATAATTCTTGGACCATCACAGCTACAACACCACTCCAGCTCTACCATAATAAATACAAATTCATAATGATATAAGCCAAGTATTAAGTAACAATTTGTAAACTAGTTTGCTGCAAGTGGCATCTGTTTTAAATGTCAACTTTAAGGTTTTAAAATCATTAAGTTGGGCCACAAAATACGATGAGACTAATTTTTTAAAAAAAAAATTCTTCTCATTTTAAGCTTTAGGCTTCAAGTTTTCAAACTTTTCTCTGCTGTGAGTGACTAACAGACATGGATTTAAAAAAAAATGAAACATGACAGTCTTGCAGTCAATTTTAGGAGCTGGGGCTTTTATAAACTAGTACACACCCCATTTTTTACTTTAAAGGAATTTTTGTTTCATTTGTTTGTTAAAATTGCTTGTCTGTCTATGAATGAATTATATCCCTGTTTCCATACAATGGAACATGTGCATAGTTCCATCCAGAAACAAATACCTAGATTTTTCACAATTTCCAGATGACGACAGGGTAAAATATTATGCTTGTCAAATGGGGTTGTTGGTTGTAACTGTGTTGATCTAAGGACATAGGCAGACAGGGTACTTTGGGCAGATGTGATATCTTTTATTAGACCAACTGAGTAGTTGGAAAAAGTTCTTTGCAGCTTTTGGGCATAAACACACTTCTTCAGGTATTGCGAGACTACTGTTGTTCTGAGTTCTCCAAGGCAGAAAAGAAGCTAAAAGTGTGACAAGAAGTCTGTGAAAATGTAAATGAATGAAAGTTTGGAAGACAATGGGTAGAGATGGGGGGTGGGGAGGGTGGTGAAGGGGTGCAAAGAGTAAGCTTCAGGCAGGTACCTGGCGAATTGGATGTCAGGCAGGTTGTAATATGTCCAGTATCTATATTAAGTCAGTGATTTTTTTGCATCCAGTAGATTTATGAAGTGAAGTTCATAGGCCCATCTACGAAAGGTGTTTTGTAAATTCCCTTTGAGGATTAGAACTGAGAGATTGGAGAGGGAGTCTCCCTGTGCCTGAAGAAGGGTGTTTGTGCCCGAAAGCTTGCGAAGAACTTTTTTTCCAACCATTTATTTGGTCTAATAAAAGATATCACATTTACCCAAAGAACCTTACATGCTTGTCTAATGGTGCTTCTGATGGTGTTTTAAGTGACTTACAAAAAAGAAACAAGTTTGGCTTGTGCTTCCTTTAATTTCTGTGATGCAAAAAAGAGTGTGTGTGTGTGTGTGTGTGTGTGTGTGTGGTGAGTTGAAAACTAGCAATATGACAACACTGAAGCAGCCAAGAATGAAAGCTAAGCAACTGAGAGGAGAAAGATTCCAGATACCCACTCGAGGTTACCTAGAAAAAGCAGGGAAGATTAGATAAGTATTTCTGGTAACTCTTTATTAAAACAGGCCAAAACATGTTTTTATTTTTACCTCTTAATGCCCTAAAGAAGCTAAATAAATAAAGCAAAACAGTCTTTGCAGTTATTTGTCAAACCTCATTTAGTAAACTGTTGTTCCCTGCTATAGGAAACAACAAATGTTTCAACTGCTGTAGCCAGAAAACTGAAGTACCTAAGAAACATGTCCAAGCCTTCAGTAGGTAGACTGACTTTCTAATGCAGTCCTAATTCATAATGTTTAGCAGTACTTAATTTGTCATCAGCTCAGATTCTGCACGTTGATCTGCTCAGGCACAGTTCATGCTTAGTAATTTGCCAGCTGTATTTTGGCATTTAATAGATCTTTAAATGAATTAACCTTCTGGCCTGAATTTTAGGAGTTGACACCAACTGGGCACTTTGGGGGATTTTCAAGTCCCTTGCCTGATCTTTAGTAATTCAGCAGTTTACCAGCATCAGTCCCTATGAAAGCAATGGCTAGTGTTTTAAGATTGTGAGAATAGTCGCATTAGTTGTGGAAGCAAAGCTTCTGTCTTTGTATTAAAAAAAAAAAAAAACAAACGACCCGACCCCCACCCCCCCCAAAGAAAAAAACTTAGGCCAGTAGGTTTTGTGTTTAATTATCAATTCCAGTAAAGTGTTCATCAACTAACTTTCTTCTTTTTTTTTTTCCTGTAAAGGTTCTAATACCCGTGATAGAAGCTCGCCTCCCCCAGGATACATTCCCGATGAACTGCACCAGGTGGCCCGAAATGGATCATTCACAAGTATCAACAGCGAAGGCGAGTTCATTCCAGAAAGCATGGATCAAGTAAATATCTTCTTTTCTTTTTTGTTTTGTTTCCCTTTGATTAAAGAACCTGACACAGTGTGACCAACTAATTGACTTATCTATTACTACATGCAATCCTGACAATGTGTTTGTTCAATGGTTTAAGGAAGCGAAGAAATATAAACCTATTACCTGTTACCACCTCTATCTGGAAGGTGCACAAGTGCATGGCATTCTCTCCCTCTGATATCTGCCACATTGGCGGGGTAGTAAGGTGTCTAGAACATACAAAAATCCTGTTCTCTCAATATCAGTATCCTTTCTGCACAAAAGGGAAGCCTAGCTGAAGTAACTTATAGTAGCACGTATATTACTTTTTACACGTGTTAATATTATAGTGATGCATAATAACTTCAGTCACATTTAGGAGTTCCTTGAGAACATATAATAAGACAATACGTGGCACGTAGAACTTACCTTCTGAGTAGTTGAGAGACAAAGAGTGAAAGTGAAGATGAATGCAAGGAGGTACAGCAAGCTAGTAAATGAACGGAGAGTAGAACCCAGACCTCCTGACTTGCAGTCAGGTGTGTCCGATGCTCTGCCCTGCCAGTCAGTAACCTGATCAGACCTCGCCCAGGTGTGTATTTCCAGAAAACCATTATCATTGGCCTTTATTAAAGTCAGTTTGTGGATCTCGGCTAAGTTAAGTTCACACAGATGTGCATAAGGATTGTTCTCATCAGAGACCAAGGAATGTGTGAGCTGGAGCCATTCAGATCTGCTACGTAGAAATCTACTGCTAAAGCTTATAGGATTAACCCAGCTAGCAAGAAGTAGGAGACTGTGTTCCTCTCTGGACTGGTCACCCAGATGTGGGGAGGCACCTGACCATTAGACTCTCACTTGTGTAACTCCCCTCTTACAGAGGTTCATTCTGTCAGGCATGTACTAGAGTGCAAATCCCTTTTTTGGGGCCATCGCCTTTTTAATTTGGATGGTGTATTAGCCAGGCCTCTAGTACTGTGCCATAGACCCCGTTAGCTATAGAGCAGCTGTGTCAGCCTAACTACAGAGTTAGCATTTTTTCATTTAGCCCTGAGAAGGGTGCATAGCTGTCAGATGGGGAGAAGGGGAGTTCTGATACTTGCCTTTTTTATTAGGCCTTAAACAGTAAAGTTTGTGATACAAAATACACACGCATCCCCAGTGAGTATGAAAGATGAGACTTGACCTTACTCTGACTTCCAGCTCAAGACTGGTTCAGAGTTCCTGAGGAGCAGCAGGAGAAAGGGCATAGTGATTCATTTTGTTTGGCCTAGAGATTCAGTTCTGGGTAATTAATGCAGGAGCTCTTATACATTTCACGAGTAGAGGCAGTCAAATTTTCAGTCTGGGTTAGTATTGATAAAAAATTGGGTTTCCCATTTGATTGTAAAAACTGTCCACTGTCAGCTGAAACTTGCCTTTATTTGTCAAAACCACAGAAGTTTTCCATTTGGATTTTCGTGTCCATCAGTTTTCAGTGAGCTCCATGAGCCCCTCCTCCTGCATCTCACCCCTACATCTTTTCTGACCAATTTTACTTAGTGACATGTATTGGGCAGTTGGACTGTTAAGAAGGTTAAGAGGCAAACACTGAACGCAATGAACATCATTCAAGTTCTGCTGTCTCTGACAACCCTTCAGGTTTGACCAAATAAGACAAAGTTGCGGAAGGCACATCTATGGCCGTCTCCTGGCCACATTCTGAATTCCTGCCTTATGCCTGCAGCTGCTTTGGGGGAAAAATGTAAACATTAGCATCACTAGCCATCCTTTAGCAGCCTCATTATTGCTCAGGCTTTTTGGAAAGCTTCAGCCTGATACAGAGATGTGATGCTGTTGAGCAACTTCAGTGTAGGTGCTATTCCTGCTCCACTTAATATTGTGTATTATATACATTTCTTTTATCTTTTTACTGTCATTTGCTATTTCCACACACTGAATACATAAACGGCAGCAGCTCAGCTGTCACGAGATGGAGAATTGGGACAGGACACTTCTGAACAAATAGGACTTCAATCACATCAGATTTCTGCTGGCTTCTGTGATTAAGATGATGCATTTTTTTTAAACTGTAAAATGTGATGTTAAGAACCACCAGGCTTTTAAACAATATAAAAATTGTCACTTATTCTGATTGTCACTAGATGCTGGATCCATTGTCCTTAAGTAGTCCTGAGAACTCTGGCTCAGGAAGCTGCCCCTCCCTTGACAGCCCTTTAGATGGGTAAGAATTTCTTTTTCAATATTTCTAGACTGCTTAAAGAAACTGATCCCAATATAATTACTTCACTTTCAGTAACAACTTTTAGGTGCATTTTTTTTTCTGATTTAAAAATATACCAGTATAACAATGTATTGAGATGAAATTGCTTGTAAATCTACAAAAGAAGAATAACAGATTGGCAGAGTTGTTTGTTTTGAAGATTTTTTTAAAAATATCAAATTCTGTACTCGCTGCTTCATCATTTGCAAAGATTTACTTTAAATCTGTGCTTGGCTGGTTCATGCATTGGGCCTGTTCTCAAACAATGACCAACTCCATTCAACTTACATTTTTATATTATCATAATGTAAAAGAGACTGCTGTTTTCCTAGCAGTTTACCCAATACTGTACTTCACTGTTTGCTGCCCAGATGATATAGCAGTTAAAATCTAACATTAACAGGAAGGTGACAGGTCATTGCAGATATAGAATTACAGGTGAGACTAGCCAATTGCCCGTCAAGAATGATGGTGGGGAGGGGCAGGCAGGGACAGAGCACTTCCACTCGCCACTCCACGCCACCGCTGCGCCCGCCACTGCTGCCCACTGTCTGGCACTGCTGCTGCTCCGCATCCAGCTGTGCACAAGCTGCCCCCCCACACCCTGCTGCTCCATGTCTGGCCCTGTGCCAACCCCCCCGCCGCTCTGTGTCCGGCCCCATGCCCAGAGGTGAATTGTGTACTGAGACCCTGGGCAAACACAAAATTGGAGGTCCCCTCTCCCCAGGAGCTGGGCTACAAGGGGCGGAGCAGGGCCCCTTCCTCTCCTGGTGCTGGCATGGGAAGCTGGGGGGACCCTGCTGGGCTGGGGGTGTGGGGGCACATGCTGCCTCTTCTCCCTGCTCCCTCTCTCTTTCCCCCCCCCCCCCCAAAAAAAAAATCCTGCTATGGCCAAACATATACACACATACAGGCGCACACACGCAGATGTGCACACAGACAGGCGCAGACTCTACTCTCACTCTCTGCACATGAACACAGATGCACGCACGCATGAGCTCATGCTGGTGGGCGCACACTACTCACTCACTACGCTACTGCTCACTCTACTCTCTGTACATAGATATACAGACACAAACTCTCTCCTCCTGCCATGAACACAGACGCATGCATGTGCACACATGCACTCATACAGACATGCACACACATGCAGATGGGTGCACACTCTACTCGCTCTGCACATGGACACATAGATACAAACACTCTCCCTCTTGCCACGAATGCACGCATGAACGCACACATGCAGACAGGTGCACAGTCTACTCACTCTCTGCACATGGATACAGACACACACACACTCTCCCTGCCATGAACACAGATGCATGGACTTGCACTCATGCATGGACACGTGCACAGACACGCACGCACACTACCCACTCTCTGCACATGGACCCAGACACAAATACACTCTCCCTCCTGCCATGAACAGATTCATGTGCACACGTGCACACAGATGGGCACACACTGTACTCACTTATTCTGCACATGGACACAGACCCAAACACAGCCTGGCTGCCATGAGCAGATACATGCACACGCACAGACTTGCACACACAGAAGCAGATGAATACAGATGGCCTGACATGCACGCAGATGAGCACAGATGCGCGCGCACACTCATGTGAAGAGGCAGCCTCATACCTTCCCCTCCAAAGACTTTCCTCCTCCCCCACTCTCCATCGCGCTGAGGCCCTGCAGCAGCTCTGGAGGAGGGTCTCCCGCTTTTTCTCAGCTGGCCCTGCTGCTATTAACTTGATCTTCTCAATTTATTGATTGCCCATGTGCGGAAAAGGGGTACAGGGAGCAGCTACACTGAGGCTGGAGGAGGAGGTGGGGCCGACAGGAGGGCTCCTGCCTTTCTTCAGCTGGGCTCGGTACCTGTAAACTGCTCGTGGCAATTTTTTTTTTTTTTTTTTTACTTTTTTTGCCTCTGTGGAGGTGGGGCGGAGGGAGCTGCTGTATGGGAGGCTGCAGGAGGCCCGGTGGAGGGGCACCCATTTTAACTTAGTTGGCTCTGCCCCCAGCCGCCTGGACCGCACAGCGAATTGGGGCATGCGCAGTTGGGCAAAGTGTTATAGACAGACAGGCTTTTATTATATTAGAATTATATATCACGTTTTCTTGAATATAAGACAACCCTGATTATAAGATGACCCTCCCCCCCATAGTTAGATTCTATATATAGAAAATGTATTTCATATAATTTTCCAGGTTTGGAATCTAATTATTGGAGGCTTGTCTTGAATTTTTCAGCCTCCCACTTCTCCAGCAGGTCAGGTAGCCCCTTTGTTCTCTACCCCTCCCCCAACTTCCTCCTGCAGCCTCTTCCCCCCATGACTTGAAAAGAGTCAGCGCCGAGGGTGATGGCACTCAATGGGCACAACCATATCTTTTATTCAGATGGATGGCATTATCCTATCCTTATGGTAGGTTCCCATCAGCATGTTTGCCCACTATGGGTCCTGTATTTTAGTCCTGCTTGGTGCTGGCTGTGTTTAATCAACTTCAGAGTTGATTTTCATTACTGTGCACATGCTGCTTTTAGCAGCAGCTCAAAGATGGGCATTGTATTTAATTTGATTTTCTTGTAGGCAAATGTAAGATGAGGGGCTTTTTTCTTCTGTGTTGATTATGGTGGAAAATTCTCATCTTACATTTTAGTAAATGCGGTAATGTAGGATTGTATTATTGGAACATGTTATGGAACATTTCAGGTCTATCCATATGGTGCATGCACGTGGGTGGGTGGGTGGATAGAGTTTTTAAAGTTTATTTTTAAAATTCAGCGTCACTCTTCTGAAAAATCATTTTGAAGAAAAAATCAATCGTAACTTATTTAAACAATAAGTGCACAAAGTGGTAGAGCATAATATTTGAAGTGTTGCTGTTAATTTTAGTACACATTTTTTAAAAACAAATACATTGATGTTCCCCATGTTGAACCAGGCAGGCTTGTACAAATGCCAGTTATAACTGTGGCAAATCCCAGTGAAGGTCGTCTTCCTTAATTTGATAAGAACGGCACTGTGAATGAATTGGTTTTCCTTTCAGCCATTTTGTAGAGTCTGTTTTTTTGTGGCCAGTATTTAAGTCATTGCAGGACTGAGCGCGGGAGGATGATCCAGTAGGTTCTTGTGTTACAGTGACGTGGAGCGTGTTGATTTTTCTGGGAGCAAGTCTATCAATAGGGTAGCTAGAAATTAGAAAATTGAATCCAACAACTAATTATATTCTAGATATTTTTAAAAATGCGTTTTAAATTTTGGATAGTGGTTAGGGCTGTGGCTGAGCATCATATAAATTAGTTAAACGTTTTTCCCTCCAGCGCATGTAAAATGTTCGCGTTGTCCTCAAAAGGGTAGGCAGTTAAACTTGCCTACTTTTTTTGTGCTGTTTTTTACATGTAAGTGATTTTTAGTTTGACTACACAAGTCCATTATCAATTGTGGATGAATGAAAAGCTGCTGAATTTATAAATATGCTTTCAAAAGTCTTACCTTCCTATTCTTCTCTGGTAAGAGACTAATTTAACATGTCCAGAGCACCCAAGGAACTTCTGTCTGTTTTTACTTGCAAAGTTGTAATAGCAGTTCCTTGCCTGTATTAGAAATGGAGTTGGACCAGGAAAGTGTAAATGTTTTGAGCCAAGACATCAGTTTCCATTTGATTTTTGCTTATGATATGCAGCTCTCTATGCATCTTAGCAGGGCAGTAACAAGACCATCTGGGCCTTCTGTCCTTCACGGTTGTTTCTACTAGTTTCCAAGTCCAGGAACCCTGTGCTAGATAGACTCAGAACCAGCCTGTAGTCTTGTGAGTCAAAATATTGGCACAACAGCAACTATATCAGTCCCTCTGAAATCTAGCTACTTGTTGTTGCCACACTGAATACAGTCATCAGATTAAGTTTATGGTATGAAGTATAAACTTGTTTTATTTGGATTGTACAAACTAAATAGTGGGTATTGCTTCAGAATTAAAGCACCTATCCCTTTAGGTCCATATTTTTTAAAACAAGATGTGAAATCATTGGTTGATTATCTACAGAATGGCACATGAAGACTAGATTTTTGAAAGCTTTTGTGATTGATGCATGCCAGAAGCTTGGAAGTGTTAAAGAGCAAATGATAGCTCACTAGATAATACTTTTTTTAACTCTCTTAATCACGCTTATTCAACTAGTGACAAGTTATTGCTCTTACCAGTGTTAGGGAAGATGATTTGTTTTCCAGTGCCTTCTTTTCTTCCTGGAGATTTGTATTATGGCTAGGTGGTTGCACACATTTTAGACTTCTAATGGAAATTTGTATAGTATTTGTGTGTGTTCCATTTCCTTAGAAGGAAGTGAATTGCTACTACAATTATTAATATTCTTCCCTTCCATAGTACCTTTTTTCCAAGAAGCTCTTTCACAAACATTTAAATAAATTATCATCTTTTGAGTTGAGCGAGATCCTTGTTTTACAGATGAGCTATCTAGGGTACAGAGATTACCTCAAGACTTGAAAAATAATTATTTGCTGTTTGGTATGTGTACACTAAATTTTCCTCATTTAGATTTTTTTAACCCCGTTCTATTACTTACCCCCTTTTTGGGTTGTTTTTTTTTCCCCTGGAGAAGTGCAAACTGGATTGGACTGACTAATATTCCATGAAAACACATTTTGCTTAGACATGTTCTGATTTGCCCAAATGTAGCCAGAGATCCTCTTGTCATCCTTCCCTAGTTTACTGCTTTCTTTATTCCAAGACTCCTTGTAGGGCGGTGGGCTTGCAGCCTGCCCTTTTGTTGTTTAATGGCTAGTTAAGAAAATCTTCCTAGGAAAAAGAAGTCTCTGAGGTGGTTTGTTATGGAAGTGCTATCCTGGAATTGGTCGTTCTTTCTAATTGGGAATCTCATTCATTCCTACTTGGGAACTAGGATTTACACACACTTCTATATAAGAAAGTGTACAGGCACATGAGGAAAAGCACTCAAATGATTCCGTAAAAATTGCTCTTAATTTTGTGAAATCACTTCATTTTCATGAAAGGAAAAAGGAAATGTACAAAGAAAACATAGAAAGGCTCTGCTTTTCTTTGGGAAATTTTTTTAAACAGGATCCGTGAATTCTCAATAAAGATATCATCCTGTAACGAATGTTTTGTTTAGCTATGAAAATGGCAGATAGGAGCTTGCATGTGGCTGCATAGGTGTTACTTCATATATTTGCACATGACATTGCTCAGTACCAGTCTATTGCTTCCTTTCCTATTGCAAGCTAATGACATTTGATTTCTGTGAAATCAAGCAAGATGCATCCGTTTATAAGTATCAATTATAAGCTTTGGTATTTAAAAGTTAGGTTCTTTGCAACAGTTGCAAAACAGATTTTAATTACTTTCTTTATTACTCTAACTGCAATAACATTTTAGATATTGTCTGTTTTTACAATTTTAGAGACAGCTACCCCAAATCTCGGATGCCGCGCGCTCAGAGCTATCCAGATAATCATCAGGAATTCTCAGGTAGGTAAAACCACCAGGTTCATTCATTGTGTGTGTTCTGTAAGTAGCATATCCCAGAATGAGATGCACAGTATCACGTTCTTGTTTTTCTTTCAAAGTTAGCACCACTCTTATCCAGGGCATTAGGGCATCAGGACTGGGAGTTGCACCTGGGCTGTTGTCCTGGCCCATCACTAAATTATTGTGTATCTTTGATCTCATTTAATCTCCTTTTGAGCCTTCATTTTTCCCACCTGTAAAATAAAGATCCCCCACTTTGTAAAGTGCTTTTAACTTCTCTAACAGGAAATCACTGTACATGGGATGGATGAAAATGTGTATTCCTCATCCCATCCAACTCACGTAAATACCAGAGAAGGTGGACTTTATGCTGTGCCATATAAATTGGTGGGCTTAGGCTCTGGTGGAGCAGTGGGGTCCAGGTTTAAGAATGCAATTCTCCTAACTTTGAGATCGTCAATCAATTGACATCTGACACTCTTTTCATAACAAGTCCTGGCTTGAATCCAAATTGTACACCCTTCAAGACTAGCTGCAGCTAGCTAAGTATGAAAATGACTTTGAGGCAGCATGCCCCTGGTGAAGCTCAGGAATAGGAAGTTTGCTGGCTAATAATTAAGCTGGTCCAATAGATCAGAAATTTGTTTTTTTCAGTGTCTGTTGAACTTTTGTGCTTGAAGGAGCAAGAGAAAGCGAATAGTGTCTGTTATCTGAAAAAATGTCAAAATATTCATGTGCATTTACAAAGCACTTTCATCTTTAGGGATTTTAAAGTACTTAGCAAGTTATTAGAAATAGTATCCCACAAAAATGCTATTAAATGAGCATTGAAGTTGCAACGTCTAGTTCTAAATGAACAGTTTGGCTATGCCAGAATTCAGCTTCCTTATGCCACCTTAAGTCAGTCCTCTTGTCCTTATGTTATGCATTATGGTAGTCTTTACTTATAAGAAAATTAGTATGTGGTCATGTAAGTTCTTTTATGTATTCAGTGCACAGGATGGATTGTGCTCAGTTACTGAACACTTGAATTAATATTTTCTTTTCTCTTTGGTTAATGTGTGGCCTAGATACATTCTACACACCATTTAAGCTAGTACAGTTAATTTTCACATGCACTGTTTTATTGCTGTCATGCTGTTGTATCACCTCTGGGAGATGAAGTGGGTAGTTTCCCCATGTTACAAATAGGGAATGATCCATCAAATCTGTAAATCATGAGTGCCCAATTTGAGATGCCTTGCATCTGATTTTTTTTCAGTATACAGTTATTAGTACTACTTGTATTTTAAGGAATTGTTCCTATTGACTTTGCTGATAGCTGTGTGTGCCCAGAACTTCTGTTAATCGGAGACAACGGTTTTTATTTTTGATCTGGGTATCCTCATGCCAGAAGTCTGTGGGTGAAGCTGGAGTAGTATCCAGTTTGCCAAGACAGCATTCAGCTGTGTTAACTATGTGACCTAGATGCATAGTCTTTCTGTCATCCTCTGCCTTACATATTCTTCAGCTTCTGCAATAAGAGACCAAGGAGTTTCATATGTGAACCCTCTTTACTATACAGCCTTCATCTATCCCCAGAGCTGGACCATTTTATGGACTGAACAGGATGAGAGTCCTGTAGAAAACACTCTAAGGTCATGTAATTAAAGACCATGTGCTAATACATACATCTAAGGTTCCCTGTGCAAAGTTAAATTATGGTCTTTCCAATAATTTGTCTTTATCCTTTATGTTCTTTTTTTCTACATAGTTTTTATGTGTACTTCCTTAAAGCAGTCTGAAAAGAAAACAGAAATGGCATTTTATGGCCTCACACTGCCTCTAGATTTAGCTCAAGCACCTGTGCTGTTTGAGCTTCCCCACCCAGCCATCTGCCTCTCAGTCCCCATCTCCCCTCTCTTCATGCCCCTCCCAGTCTGTTTCTGACCCATCTCCAGTACCATTTCTTTCAGCCTCCTTTTTCCAATCTAGTTGTTTCCTTCTACATTCCATTTGGTTTCTGTCCCTTCTGCATTTGAATTAGCTGGCTGCTTCCTCCGTGCTGACTCAGTGCTCAGGGCAGGGAGTTCAGTTCTGGTACCCTGCCTGGAGTAGCCATTGCAGGGAAAGCCCTTAGGCACTGGTAGCCATGGGTTGGAGCTTGCTCGGCTGTTCTGAAGAACTGTGTGCATGGTCTGATCACGCATGAGTTGAAGGAAAGGTGCCTGCGCAGGTTGATGAGCAGTAGCAGCTGTGACAGGCTTGAGCATGCTCAGTAGGAATGAATTTATAGAGATTTCAGCTACAAAGAGCATGCTGTACCAGACATGTAGAGCTTATAATAGATATGGATTTTTATGGAATAATAAAAGGCTTGTCCCTGGGACACAGACCACCACTGCCAAATTTCAGATCTTCAAAGTTTAGGATTGCTAGAGCATTTCAGAGACAAGGTCTCCAGAATTTTGGAACAGTCTTTTCCTCAAAACTTGCTCTCCAAAATTGCTGAATTTTTGTGGCCATAATCTTTTATTGGGGGGAAATTCCTAATGTAGACAGCCTTGTGGTAAATATCTGCCCAAATGGTTCAAACTTTGCAAAAAATAAGTCACTGAAAATTAGATTATATAACAGGAAGTTCTGGGCAGTCTTAGTAGACTGTATGACCTATCCTACTTCTGCAAACAATCACGTCATCTATGAAGTGCTGGATGAAAGCCAAGCAAACACCTGAATTCAGAGGACACTGGGACAAACCCTTCTTACTCAAGAAACGTTAAGTAGACCAGAAATGTGGCCATACCATACATTTTGGGTGCCTTTACAGAGGGAATTTTAGAGAAATCGCAGTGGTTCTTTTGTTTTCTGTGCAGGGCACATGGGCCAAAAACCAAAAGTTTTATCCAAAAAAGGTCCCACCTTATAAATTGTTGGAATGGAATTGTTTAAGTCATAGGTTTCTGTGTGTTAAAAAAAAAAATTGCTAATTGAAGAAAAAAATAAGACTCTAACATTGACTTTTTCCCCCCTTTTTATATGATAGAGCAAGCTTACTTTTTTATTTTTTCTGTAACTTTATGCCTACTTAGAAATAGGCAGTAACATGTTACAATGCACATAGTGTTTGTGTTCATAAATTTCCCTCATGTTTAACTCTGCATTACGTTTTGTTCTGTTTTTAAATCCTGTGTAGAGTATGACATCCCAATATTTGAGAAATTTGGAAAAGGTGGGACGTATCCCCGAAGATACCATATTTCTTATCATCATCAAGACTACAATGATGGTAAGTACATGGCATTGCAACCTTTTCAATATATTTCATTTTTTTCTAAAGTAATGAGGTTAAAAACTTACTTTATATTGTAAAATTGTATTTCTACATAATGTAGAAGAAATGAGAACCAACCATGAATATTCCCTCTGACATAAGTGTGAAGTATACTTATCCTGGGTATTTAAAGTTAGAGTCCAAAATTTGTATTTAAAAGATATTAGGATAAATAAACCAGAGCTCATGTTGATAGGTTTTCATAACAAAATGGTAAAAAGATAAGCAAGGACATTGAAAAGCATAACATTTAAATGGAAATACTTGTTTATCCAAGGCATAATTCACCTGTGTGGAAATGATTTATGTAAGGCTTACCTGAATGTTGTATGGGTTCCAAAACAGGATTAGGATTTGGGCAGCTATAGCATCCAAAGTCAAACTAGATGGCCATGGGATCTGTCAGCCTCATCTCATGCAAATTGGAAAGAAACTTCAGTGGGCATGTAATTCCCTAAATATCCTCTATCATAGAAGTCAAAGTAGCATTGGGATAGAAGGGACCTCAAGAGGTCATCAAGTCCTTTCTTGTACTGTGACTAGGCAGGATTAAGCATACCTAAACCGTTTCTGATAGTCTCTCTCTGCTGTGGACACACGTTCCTTTGTAGCACTATCAAGTGCCTCAGCACTTTGCAGTGCTACAAAAATAGAGCGCTATGATGGTGCACAGATGTGTGGCAGCACTCATTTGGGGGTGGGGAGAAAATTGCCCCCTGCCTGGAGAGCACAGCTTTGTAGCACTCCAGCCTGTGAGCCTGATCACTGCCAGACTGTCCTCTCCAGCAGGCTGTCAGTAATCAGTGGCTCTTCTTGGCATTCCTATGATGGGTGGCAGCTTGTTTCACCACCACCTGTCCCACAGGTATAGGAGCTCTTCCAACTGTTCCCGTGGGTGCTGCAGCAGGAAGAAGAGCTGCCATGGCCCCTGTGGGGAGGAAGAGTGGAGGTGACTTCCCACTGGCACTGGTGCTATTAGAGCACCAGCAGCAATGGTAGCTTTTCCTGCAGTGCTACTGCCACTGGAGCACTGGCAACAACTGATCTTGCACTGGCTGTGACAGCTATTCCTGTCACCAGCAGTACTGTGACAACACTGGCTGTCGCCAGTTCTCTGCTGCATCATGACAGTGAGGTGCTGGCAGGGCTCTTTGACAGCTTGCTGTGGCAGGTTGTCAGAGTCATCTGCTCCCCCTAGCCCCTTGGTCCCCTGTACTACTACATGCAGCTAGATGAGTCTTACATGTAGTGCTACAAAATGCCGCACTTCCAAAAAATTCCTCTTTGAGAAAGGAACATTTTTGAGGCAGATCCACCTCTTTTTTTTGTTGCACTACAGACTGCATACACATCTATATGCTTGCTTTCTAGAGCACTACAAGGGAGTTCATAGCGCTACAAATGTAACGTAAGTTTTCTTTCCACCTAACCTAACCTTCTTTGCTGCAACTTGAATGGGTTACTGTCACTGGATATGGTGAACAATTGGTCACCATTCCCTTTAATGGAATCGCATGATTTTGGGAGGTCCACATCTAGTCCAACCCCCCCATTCAAGGCCTGATCATTTCTGTTTAAACTATCCCAGTCAAGTGTTTGTGCAGCCTGCCCTCGGAAACTTCCAACAATGGAGGTTCAAAGCCTCTCTAAAGCACAGGTCAGCAGTCCCCAGTTGGGGCAATTGGCAGCTACATCAGAGGGACAGCACGGTAAGCAGTGGTGGCCAGGTCAGCAGTGGCTGTGACTTGCTTTAGGACTGAACTGTGTTAATTCAGCCTGCCATTGATGAAAGTTTGCCAACCCCTGCTCTAAGATACCTATTCTAGTGCTTAATCACCCTCACATTTAGAAAGTCCTTCCTGATATCCAACTTACATTTCCCTCATGTCAGTTAAGAAAATTACTTCCCGTCCTTTCCATGGTGAACACGGACTAGTCAATCACTATCTCTTTTATTAACAGTCCTTTTTGCATTTGAAGACCTCTTATATAATTCACCTTAGTCTTTGTCTTCTCCAGACTGGCCAATCCTAATTCTTCCTAGCTTTCCTTGTAAGCCATTTTTCTAGTTCTCTGATAATTTTTGCTGCCCTTCTTTGGACTGTTTCCAGTTTGTTCACCTTTCTTGAAGTCCATCATCCAAAACTGGACACAGTACTCCAGATGAGGCCCCACCAGTGCCAGATAAAGTGGAAAAATCAGTTCCCGTGACTTGTAACACTCCTGTTAATATAATGCAGTATGCTGTTGGCTTTTTTGCTGCAATAGCACATCATTGGCTCATATGCAGCTTGTGGTCCATTGTTAACCCCTAGGTACTGTTCTGCAATATTGAAGCCTGGCCAGTTTGTCTTTACGTTTGTGCTTGATTTGGGAAACAAATGAGTTTCCCCTTAAATGCAGTATTTAGCACACGTTCTGATTTCATCCTAATGAGCTCAGACTGTTTTACCAATTTATCAGAGTTGTTTTGGACCATAAGGCTATACTTCAAAGCAGGGGCATCGGCTACCACCCCAGTTCCACTCCCTGTCTCTTCCCCGCCTGCCCTCCACTTGCTGCTTATGTTTATGAGATTTTGCCTTTTTTTCTAGGATAGCCCATCTCCTTTATTCACACATGTTCACAGCTTGAAGTTTCAGCAGCTGTTAGCAGCTCACTCCCTCACACAACACTGCAAGATGACAAGAGAACAACACCAGACCCCAAAGCCCAAAGGAAGCAGTCACTCACAAACCCTCTCCCAAAGATGCCAATGCTTCCTCCTCAGATTTGAAAACAGTTAATCATGACCCCCTCACTTTCCAATCTTTTCTTCTTTTAGGCTAAACAAACCTATTTTTTTCAACCTCTCCCCATATCCCATGCCTTCTAAAATTCTTGCCATTGCTTTTACTCTGCTCCAGACACACACTCTCCTATCTGTCTACAACTTTCTTAGAGAGTGGTGCCCAAAATTGACTGCAGTATTTCACCTCAGTCTTCATCTGCTCCAAGTACTGTGGAATAACAGCATCCTCTGTTTTATATAGCACGACTGTTAATACCTCCCACAGTGACATTTTGTAACAGCATGAAGCTGAATCATAATTTTTTGTAGTGTAACATAAATTTCAGTTCCTTTTCTGCATCTTAGCTGCCTTGACATTTATTTCCCATTTTGTATTTGTGCATTAGACTTCCTAAAAGTAGTGTGTCTGCATGTTGAATTTTATCTTGTTTGTCAGAACATTTTTCCAGTGTATCAAAGTAATTGCGAATTTAGATCCTGTCTGGCAGAGCTGTTTGTAACCTAGCCCAACGCAACCTGGTGTCATCTGCAAATTGTAAATGTCTCAAGACCAGGGCTGCCCAACTTACGAGCATCTGGGGCATGCGCACACCCCAGGCCATGTGCTTCCCCTGCTGTGCCACACTGTGGGGCAGATGCTTCAGACCCTCCAAACTCCTGTGCTATGGGTTTTCCGGACATTGCAGGCTGGGCTTTGCCATCTCACCAGCCTGTCCTTAGAGGTTGGTGCAAGAAGCAGAAGTTGGAGGGGGAGCCCAGAGACCCTGGCAGCAATAGCAGGAGCAGTGCCTGGACCAGGAGTCGGGGGGTTGCGGGTTAACTCCTTGCAGGCTGCTAGTTGGACTCTTCTGCTCTAGACCTTCATCCAAGTCTTTACTTTAAGTAGAAAATAGAACCAGATGCAAAACAGACTCCTGGAGGGCCTCACTTGATTAAGTGCTCCCAATTCAGCAACATACCGCAGATAATCACCGAATGCAGCTTTTACTCAATCACTCCTTATGTTCACCTAATGGTGAATTCATCTAGACTGTATTTCCCAAGTGTTTAAGAGTGTCACTTGGGAGAGCGCTAAAAATCCTACTAAGACAAAGGTATGTTACATCTACCGTTACTCCTTTATCCACCGGGCCCACTATAATGTCAGTAAGGAAATACTAGTTCGATAAGACTTGTTCTAGACAAATCTGGGTTCATAGATGCATAGATGTTTGGGTCGGAAGTGTCCTTAGCAGATCCTTGAGTCCACCCCCCTGCCCTGTGCAGGAAAGAGCACTGCGGTTAGATGACTGCAGCCAGGTGCATGTCCAGCCTCCTCTTAAAGACCCTCAAGGTAGGGGAGAGCACCACCTCCCTTGGGAGTCCATTCCAGATTTGGGCAACCCTCACCGTAAAGTTCTTCCTGATGTCTAACCTAAATCTGCTCTCCATCAGTTTGTGGCCATTGTTCCTGGTTATTCCAAGGAGTGCCCTGGTAAACAGCATCTCATATTCCTTGCTGCCTTCCCTCCTCCCCTCCCCCTGATGAATGTGTAGGCAGCCACAAGATCCCCCCCTCAGCCTTTTCTTACAAGAGATCCAGGGCCCTCAATCTCTCCTCGTAGGGCTTTGTGTGCAGGCCCCTAACCAAATGAGTGGCCCTCCTCTGAACCCTCTCCATGCTGGCCACATCCCTCTTGAAGTGGGGCGCCCAGAACTGGACGCAGTACTCCAGCTGCGGCTTGGCCAGTGCCGCATAGAAGGGAAGCATCACCTCCCTGGTTCTAGTTGTCATGCATCTGCTAATGCTGGATGAAGTGCAGTTAACTTTACTGACCACTTCATCATGTTGATGACTCATGTTCATCTTGGAGTCAACTATGACTCCAAGATCCCTTTCCACTGCTGTGCTTCTGAGTTGTTGGGTTATAGTAATTATTTTCCTTTCACTGCTTATACTTTATTTAATAATTTGCTCTAGAATCTTTCTGGTAATTACAGTTAAGCTGTGCGGTGTGTAATGTGGGTCCTTTTTTCCCTTTTAAAAGAGAGCTCCCATATTTCCCTTCTCCAAATGTCTCCAAACTCCCTAGTCCTTCATTAATTAATGAAGGCAATCATAACTGGTTCAGACATTGCTTCATCTAGTTCCATAAGCATTGTAGGGTGGCTATAGTCATAGAATCGTAGAAAATTAGTGTTGGAAGTGACCTCCAAAGCCCTACTCAGTGAGACAGTCCCCAACTAAATCCTCCCAGCCAAGACTTTGTCTAGCTGGGTCTTAAACACGTCCAGGGATGGAGACTCCACCACCTCTCTGGGTTACCTGTTTCAGTGCTTTATTACTCTCCTAGTGAGAAGATTTTTCCTAATATGTAATCCTAACTTCCCTTGCTGCGACTTGAGACCATTGCTCCATGTTCTGTCATCTGCAACCATTGACAACAGTCTAGAGATGCTCTTTGCAACCCCCCGAAGGTATTTGAAGGCTGGTATTAAATCTCCTCCTCAGTCTTATCTTCTCCAGACTAAATAAACACAGTGTCCTCTGCCTTTCCTCACAAGTCATGTGCTTCAGCCCCCTAACCTTTTTCGTTGCCCTCTGCTAGACTCTTTCCAATGTGTCCACATCCTTTCTGTAGTGGGGGCCCAAAACTGGACACAGGACTCCAGATGTGGCCTCACCAGTGCCAAATTGAGGGGAAGGATCACTCCCCTTAATCCATTAGCCTTCTTGGCAACAAGGGCACACTGTTGGCTCATATTTAGTTTGTTGTCCACTGTAGTCCCCAGATCCTTTTCAGTAGATCTGATACTTAGCCAGTCATCCCCAGCCTGTACTGGTGCATGGGTTTCTTATGTCCTGAGTGCAGGACGTTGCACTTGTCCTTGTTGAACCTCATGTGATTTCTTTTGATCTAATCTTCCAACTTGTCTAGGTCTCTCTGAATCTTAGCCCTACCCTCCAGTGTAACTACTACTCCCCCCAGCTTGCTGTTGTCTTCAGACTTGCTGAGGGTGCACTGCATCCCATCTTCCAGGCTATTGATGAAGATACTGAAGAAAACCAGCCCCAGGACTGACCCCCAGGGCACTCCATTTGATACTGCTGCCAACTAGACATCAAGCCATTGATTACTACCCTCTGAGCCCGCCCATCCAGCCAGTTTTCTATCCACCTTACAGTCCATGCATCCAACCTGTACTTCCTTAGCTTGTTCATGAGAATGTTGTGCAAGACTGTATCCAAGGCCTTGCTAAAGTCACGTCCACTGCTCTTTCCGCATCCACAAAACCAGTCACCTCGTCATCAAAGATAATGGCCAGCAGCTCTGCAGTCACATCAGCCATCTCCCTCCGCACCCTGGGGTGCATCATGTCTGGCTCCATGGACGTGTACACATCCAGCTTTTCCAAATAGTCCCTAACCTGTTCTTTTACCACTGCTGGCTGCTCATCTCCGCAGACTGTGCTGCCAGCCAGACCTAGCTGTCTTGAATGCATCTAATTATCCAAATTTACAGGGGTATGGGTTGTAGCCGTGTTGGTCTAAGGACATATTATAATTATGACACATTATAACCTGCCTAACAACTGACGCTCCAGGTAGCTCTCCACTATTTATCAGCTACATTCATTCTCCCCTCCCCAGCCTGTCTCTCACCCACTGACTCCTCAGTTGACTTCTTCACTGCCTGCCTTTCTTGCATGCATACCAGCCCCTGGCCTCTTTACTACAGGTTCCCCTCACCAACCACAGGGGTTAGGTTCTGGAAAGTTCCCATGGTTGGCAAAACTAAAGGCTTATGGGTAAAATGGGGTTAGGGATGTGAATACTGTACAGTATAGTAAGTAAAAGTGATTTTTATACACCTTTAACACACAGGGTGGTCACCTGGGCAGAGGCGTACCCCTAGGGGTACTTAGGTTATAGCGGGTACGTGCTGGCGGGCAGGGATGGAGCATGCCCTGGGCGCAGTGGCAGCATCTCCCCCAGCACGTTTGCCTCTTACTCGGGCAAGGGGGAAAGGAAGGGGAGGGGAGGGACGCGCCGGCCGGCCCCTCACGGCACACTGCAGTGCTTCCCCTCCCACAGCCATCTGAATGGCGGGGTGGGGGTGTTTTGTGCCCACCTCCAGCAGCGTGCGATTGGTCGGTCAGCAGCCCCTGGGGCCCTGGCCAAGCCGGGTCATGGGACAATCCGAGCCCGGCAGCAGCGGGAGCTGCCCACCCGCACCCCTGGACGAGCTGCCGGACTTGGATTCTCCCACAACCTCGCCTGGCCGGGGCTGCTGTTGCCCGCTGCCCTGCTATTTCCCCCCCCCCACCCCGACCTGGCGCGGCAGGGAGCAGAGAAGACATGTGGGGATCTGCACACCCCGCACTGCCTTGGCGATGCGCCTCCTGCACACAGGGCTGCACTGAGGGCAGTGGCATGGGTCTTTGCCCCTGAAACCAGAAGCAGATACAGGAGGCACATCGCTGGGGTAGCACGGGGCGAGCAGCAGCGGGCAAGGAGATCCCCGCAGGGCTTCTCTGCTCCCTGCCATGCTGGGTCGCGAGGGAGGGAAGCAGGGTACAGCGACGAGTGGGCCTGCCGTTCCCTTCCACTGCAGGTGGGGCAGCTCACTGCCACCACGTGCACCTCTGGCAGGGCTGGAGGCCACCTCCAGCAAGGGGAGCAGGGGTTGTGGGGCAGCGAGGAAGGAGAGGCACGAGCAAGACCAGGGGGTTGGCAGCCTGATGCGCGGCCACGGAAAACCGTGGTTACTCAAAACTGTATACCGTGGTAGCCAAAATGGTATACAGACTATTAACCATGGATACTCAAAACCGTGGTTGGCGAGGGAAACCTGTGTTCATTCCATCCAGGAAGAGCACACACCAGCTGCAGGTGCTTCCTCAGCTTGACGAAGGGTATTTATACCTGAAAGCTTGCAAAGAAGAATTTTTGCAACTATTTGAGTTGGTCTAATAACAGGTATCAGATTTACCTGAAGAACCTTGTGTGTCTAGCTAGCCAATATATTCTTTAACTTCTTCCTCTCCTATTCTGGCCTGCACTCCTATCCCCTTGTTAATGTCAGTTGTGTTAAGCATCTCGTCATTAATCTTTTCTGTGAAGACAGAAGCAAAAAAAGTATTGAGTACTTCAGCCTTTTTGTCATCCGTTATTTGCTCTCCTTCTCTGGTCCCTGCTTTCCTTTCTCTTTCTTTTGCTCCTGATTTTGGGTTTTCTTTCACCTTCATTTTAAAGAATATTAGCCACCCTCTGAGTGAAGACATCGACCTAGATGTAACAGTAGAACTCCAGGGTATCTTTGGCCTGCTTTTCAGGAATGACTACAACCTAATATAGCAATAGAAAGGGAGGCACGTTCCAGGGGGAGCAGTGAACTGGATTTCTTCAAGTTGCACAGGAGTCTCAGTTACAAAACTCACTGCTCAGGAATTGCAGATGTTAGCTGTATACAGCTCCCAGTCCCTACCAGTATTGGACCAAGAACTGGCTCTGTTAGCCAGGGTAGATATACACATCTTTATGGTCTAACTAGGTTATGTATAAAGCACAAGCTATCATGAACCCAAATCCACTTCATCAGATGCTGTGAAGGAACAGCTCAGAGCAGAGTATAAAGTGGAGTGAGTGATTCAAATGCAATAGATAGGAAGGCAGGGGGAGTAGTGTGAGTTGCATACAAGCAAAGAACCCATAGGAACAAAGGGGGTCACAAAAGCTAAACCAGGTAAGAAGATAAAAATCTGTAGTCCCTGTTTAAACCATACTTAACACAGTCCAGTTTGTGGATGACTTCTTGTTTTGCAGTTTCCCAGTCAAACAGGTTTTTAAAGGGTTTTTGGAGTTTTTTGCCTGTGAACAGCAACCCAAGTCAGCGATGGAGTGTTCAAGGAAGTTTGAAGTGTTCTGCGACAGGCTTTTGTCTCTTTCTGCAGCTGACATCAGATCGCCATTCATTCATTCTTGCATGTAGAATTTGTCTCTGATGTAGATAGTGGACGGGCATTGTAAGCATTTGATGGCATATACAATGTTGGTAGACTTGCAGGAGAATGAACCTTGGATATTGGACTCCTGGTTATTAGGTCCAGTGATGATGTAGTCTGTATTGATGTGGGTCCATTGCAAGGCCTGGTGCCTTGTTGAGGGTGGGAGTTTTAGTCTGTTGTTTGAGAAATGCCGTTTGAGTCCCAAACCAAGCCATTAAGCTGAAGTCTGATCGCAGTGTGGAGGCATCACGTATACACTCTTCCACACAGCAGGCTTACCAAGCAACATAATCATTCAGTCATATCATTCTGTGGAAAAATCGAACTATGCAATGATTGCTTTATGCAGTGTATATTCATATATATTGCTTAATACTGTTTTTTTATAATACACTATCACAGATAGCCTTCTGTGCACTGTTGCAGGTCGTAAAACTTTTCCAAGGGCCAGGAGGACCCAAGGAAACAGCTTCCGGTCTCCAGTTAGTTTCAGCCCCACTGATCACTCATTGAGTACAAGCAGTGGGAGCAGCACCTTTACTCCAGAGTATGAAGATAACCGAATGAGAAGAAGGGGAAGTGACATAGACAATCCTACCTTGTCAGTGATGGACATCAGCCCACCCAGCCGCTGTAAGTTAAAGACACGTTGCTGCCTCTGACAGAAAAGTTTCGAAATGCAGAGGATAGGACTGACTGAGTATAGAACTGGGTAGAGAGTACGTGAAATAACTAGATTCTCAAAATATCTGTTAAAGCATGTTGTGCATGCCCACAAGGTGACAAAGTTAAAGTTGGGTGTCCAAGATTATCATAAGACTTTTTTTTTTAGAGGGCACTCTTACAACACAATGACCAAATGCATTTTCTTTTCAGATTAGCTCTTGGTACCTTAGGCATATATTATATTTAATATTTAAAAATATTTTGTGGAAGCAGTATGGATTTTATTAAGAAAGTGTTTGGATTAAATTTTTGATTTGGAGACTGTTATAACTCATTTTTATGGACATCTTCTGATTTAAAATATTTCTTTTTTTCCCCGAAATGTTATTTCCTGTGTATTCCAGTTTTACTTGAACTGAGTAGCAGGCTCATTTGAAAAACAAAACATACTTATATTTTCAGCACCACGAGCTCCAACTAACTGGAGACTTGGCAAGCTTCTGGGTCAGGGCGCATTTGGCAGAGTATATCTATGCTATGATGCTGATACAGGAAGAGAATTGGCAGTTAAACAAGTTCAGTTTGACCCTGACAGTCCAGAAACCAGCAAGGTAAGAAAGAGACCTAAAACAGGTATTTGTAAAGGACACTGTGAGAGTGGTTTTCTGTGTGATCTAAACAGATGTTGCTTTTCTCTTCTCTTTGTCTCCTTTCAAATAGTTGCACACTTAATCTGTCTACATGTCTAAATGATAGATATCAGTTCAATAATTATACTGTTCTGTCGCATGAGATTTGCATTTCCCATGCATCTTGCTGCAGATAACGTGTACAGTACTATCAAATTCAATATAACCCGAGTCTATAAAGCTAAATAATAATCTAATATTTAAGAAAATGCATCCTGCAGAAATATTGATGTAGTTGAATAAAAAATGTAGGAGCTAACATGTCTTTTCGTTCATTGTGGTAGAGAACATCATTAAATGGAGATGATTTAAGTACAAGTGCATGCTTAGGGTTAAGTCCAATGCCAATTGACCCAATATAGCTGATCCCAAATTGTTTCCCTAAGAGCATTTTACTGCTTTTGTTGCTCATGGCTTGGATTGGTCTTACCTGAATTTTGCCCTTTTAAAGAGTCAGAAAAGAAATAATGTAAAAGTGTCACCAGTGGGACTCTCTAGATCAGGGGTGAGTATAATGTGGCCTGCAGGCCAGATGTGGCCCACCAGGCCATTTTTATCTGGCCCGCAGAGCCCCTAAAAAACTTTAAAAATTAATATTTATTTGCCCCTGGCTGCCTGTCATGCAGCCCTCAATGGCTTGCCAAAACTCAGTAAGTGGCTCTCCGCCTAAAATAATTGCCCGACCGTGCGCAAGATCTATTGCCTTTCAAGTTGAGCCTGCTGGTTTTGTTAAGATGATAATGAATTATGGTATTTCCATTCGTTAGCATTGCAGTCATTATTGCTGCAGGAGAACGAGCTGGATGCTACGCCAGCTCTTCGTGCATCATGTGCAGAACTGACTGAAGCCAGTTTGTCGACTCTTCTGGAGGCATAGGAGCAAAGAAAGAAACGGTGGTCGGGTGACTGTGGTTTACAAAATGTAAATAATGAGTTTGCTCTGGAGACGACAAACACAGACCTCGTGCCCTCAGCAGTTACTGTTCAGTGGACAACCACACTTCCCATCTCTTTTAAAACAAATTCAAATCCATACCAAGAAAGGTTTCTTCTAACTTTGGAAACTTTTGAGTACCACAAGTGATTTGCAGTGGATAAATAGCAAATGTTAATGAAGGCCTTCCATGTGGGATCTCTGTAATCCTGTAAAATTTCATTTTAGAGCCGGTTTTAAAAATCTTATACAGCAAAACTTTACAAACAGGAAACAGCTTTTTTAGCCCTTTTTACCTGCTTCCCATGCATTGGGGAGGAAAAACAATTAAACTGTGTACGGGGAATTGATGCATTTAGATTTACGAATGTAGTCCTTACTTGGAGTAAAGTAAGAATTGGTATTAAAGGTTCCTGTAGACAGATATAAATTAAGAAAGCGTGTAACCCAGTGTTACAGCATGGCTTTTGAATTTCTCCATGCTTAACTAAGTTGTCAGATGTGTTATATCTAATGAGCTGTGAAATGAAGAGAGTGAGGACTCTTGGAGTTGAGAGAGGCTGGAAATAACTGCAGAGCGCTCCTGGAGACTTTACAGTCGAGCACTTCTCAGATCTTGTTGCAGAACTGTTCTGGTTCTTTCCAGCGCCAGTGTTTTCTGACTGGAAACCGTGTAAACTTTATGCAGTCTCCAGAGTAATTCTCCAGTTAATTTAGATTGCCCCAAAGTTTGTCCTTTAAATCCTGGCCTTGTTGACAGAAATCTGAAAAATGGTATTACTGTTATTAGCCAAGGTGTCTCCTGAGTGTGCTTAGTTTACTTGCATCTCTTTTCAGGAAGTAAATGCACTTGAATGTGAGATTCAGCTGCTGAAAAACCTGCTCCATGAGAGAATTGTTCAGTATTATGGCTGCTTGAGGGATCCCCCGGAAAGAACCCTCTCCATATTCATGGAGTACATGCCAGGGGTAAGCAAGAGAGCTCATTGCGGGTGGCGATGGTGAGGTGACAAGGCCTCCGGTGGATGAGTGTTGCAGGATCACACACGCAGATGTTAAAAGAGAAGGTAGTCTCTGCAAGCTGCCACATCGCTCTACCTTCTGCCTGACTTCAGACTAACGCTGCTCACCATCTCTGTACAGGTGTTCAAGAAATGTCAAATAAATGGGCAGCCAAAGATGATCAGCTAGATGAGGAACATCTGCCTCTTGTCTACTGTGTTAATTGTTTATTCATTTAGAATAGTTATATTAGAATAGTATGTTAGTATACTAATAGTATATTAGAATAGTTTAGGTCGGGGTGTCCAAACTTTTTGAATGTGGGGCCGGATCATGAACATCTTTGACACCAATGAAGTTGCAGGGGTTGACATGGTGCTGGTTGCCATGGCATGCATGCCGGGGTTAACCTGGGGCCCGCCTGGCCTGTCGGTGCCATGCCTGGGTTGACATGGTGCTGCAGGACCCGCCTGGGCAGAACCGGGTCAACACCGACCAGGAAAAGCAGCATGCACCTGAAGCCGGCTTCCCATGTGCTGCTGGGGATGGGAGGAGGCCGGCCAGGTCTGCACCTGACAGCAGAAGCGGCGGCAGAGCCTTGTGCCGCTCAGGACTGACCGGTCCCATCCTGAGCAGCACGTGGCTCAGCTGCCACTTCTGCTGGCCGGTGCAGGGGCAGCCGGGCCCGGAGAGCCGCAGTGCCCGGGAAGAGACTGACTGGGGGAGCACGCGCTGCCTTGCTGTAGGGCAGGGCAGTGGGGCTGGCGTGAAGTGGGCGGGTGAGGAGGCAGGCATGGGCCGGCAGTGCCAGCGGCTGCTGCTTGGTCTCCCACGTGGGGCCGCTGCCCCAGGCCCCGTGGGGGTAAGCAGCTCCCCTCCCCTCGTTGCCGGCTGGGGCCCATGGGCCGGCCGCTGCCGCGGCTCCGCACACCGTGGCGGCGGCTCCACGTTGCCACCGCTGGCTCCGCACACCGCCGCAGCAGCTCTGCACTCCACGGTGGCGGCTCTGCATTCCATGCCACCACCTCAGCTCTGCGCTCCACAGCACTCCCTGCCTGCCTGCCTCGCCGCGCTCCCTCCACGCTCCCTGCCCGCCTCTGCACTCCACAGCGGCAACTCTGCGCGGCGCCGCCACCGTGGCTCCACGCTCCCACGGGCCAGATAAAATGGCTTGGCGGGCCGCATGTTGGACAAGCCTGGTTTAGGTAGATTAATAATTGAATGCATCTGACTGGGCATTTCTTGCACCAGATGTCTTTGAAAAGAGAGCTTTGTAAACTCTTTTTTAAAGCTATCTTTAATTTTAACAACCCTTTTAAACTTCTGATCACAATCAGCATGCCTTTGTTCTAAAGCAGTGGTGGCCAACATTTGTGGCAGCTTATCTTTTTCGTTTGTCAGACGGAGTGTCTCTTACTATCTCCTCGCTCTGCCTGCTTCCCTACGGAAGTATTTTTTCCTCTCTGACAACTGCAGATTTGTACTTATTCTCAATATGGAACAAGCAGAACTCTAATTATAGTAAGATAGGCACATACTTCATCCATTCTGATCTTATATTTCTTAGAATTGCAGCCATCTACTTTGTAGAATTTCAGAGAAGAAAATTATGATTTTTTAATGAGAAGTAAGCCTCCTTTTCAGGACTTACTAGATTTTATGAGCTCTGGAGGGACAGTATCTGAAGTATGTAATTTTAAAAGCAATTTAATTTGGTCTCTTTCTGTCTTTATACTGTTTGTTTTAAACTATTACAATTATGTCAAATGAACTGCCCAAGCAATTAACATTTTATCTCCGGCTTCTTCATCCTGCTCCATTTTAGACCTCAAATAGCTTTAGCTTAAATCCATCCTCTGCATCGCCCAGTGTGGTCTTTGACTGTCACTTATAAAGTAGTTGGGGTAGAGGCAGAAAGTGTCTTGCTGAAAGACATTCCCATTATCATTGCTTAACCATCAGCCCTTCAGAGAAATCTTGTTTAGAGGAATAAGCACTTTGGTATTGATAAAATTCATAGTCTGATGACAGTTCTGTATGTTGTTTTGTTTCTTGCAGTCTTCCTTTCCTTTGCCATGTCCTTGTGACAAGGTATTTAGCAGATTCACTGGAGTCTGACAGGCTGCACCATGAACAGTTCTGCTATGGCCTTTGAACATGGGACCTCTGGGCTGTCCACTGTATGCCTTAGCGCCCAGGCCACCCCAGCTTCTAACATCCTATTAACAGCTTAATCTTCTCATTTTGATCGAGATGTAACTCTGGATCTACAGTAAGGTGATGCAGAGAAGTTCAGACAGAACATTGTACCTCTTAAATGTCGGATGAAACTCGACTCCACAAAATCTGAAATAGAAATCTAGCTTTAGAGGGAGACTACTCAGGTTGCTAAAAACAATGCGTTGTTTAATGTTTTCTCTCTTTGGCTGCAGGGGTCTATCAAGGACCAGTTAAAAGCATACGGAGCGCTCACAGAGAACGTGACCCGAAAATACACCCGACAGATTCTGGAGGGAGTTCACTATTTGCACAGTAACATGATTGTACATAGAGATATTAAAGGTAATGAATAAGTCTGAGTTCTGCATTCATTGCGATAAATACATTCAAACTTTGTAGGTGAAGAAAAAGCAACTGAGCCTGCTAGATTTGTGCTGCCAAAATACTGGCTTAGCTTCAGTTTTTACATCAAGAAAGCTTTATCTTCAGAAATTAACAACATTTTCCCCCAAACTGGAGGGGGAAAGTAGCTTTGAGCCTACTAATATACAAATAGAGTATGTATAAATACTGAAAACGTTTGCTTACGAAACAGCCGTATGCAGTAGAAACCTGTTGTAAGCGTGATGGACGCTCGTTAGTACCTACAGTGAGTTCTTGTTACTATCGTTTTTCTTACATTTCTGAGGATTCAGATTTAGTGTATTCATGCCAATGCAAGATGGTCTTTGTAGGCAGATATGCTGAATGTAGAAGCTTGCAATTCAGCTCAAGTCTGATAGCAAAACAAGATTTTCTGAGTTCTATTTACCCATTTACTTCATTTTCCGTATTGTGTCCTCCTCTTCTCATATATTGACAAATTTGATCAATTGATCACTTAGACTACAAAACACCTCTAAAACTCAGAATTCAAGGTCTGGATCCAAATCAATAGAGCTAAGTTATTCAGCCTTTTTTGTGAAATGAATGTGGCTCTGCCCTTGCTGAATATTTCTGTTACCAGCCATTGGCTTGTCATGAATGACTCTTTTTGAGGGCACATATGTCATAAACTCTCAGCATGGGGAAGAGGGCCGCATGGTATGGGGGAGACAGGAAAGGGTTGCAAACAGATCTTAGGGAGTTGTGGCTCCCTGCCTTTTCCATATTGCTAAATTGAGGGAGGAGAAGAATGTCCTAGCTAAATGAGTAGAAAAGGTTGAGAAGCAGTGTTAATACAGATATGCTGGTCTAGAGCCAGCATCAGCTGCACGTAGGTTCTTAGCAATTCAGGGAGCCAGAACCAAACAGCGGGCTCCCAGCTGACAGCAAAGCAATGAACCCTCTCATATTTTGGGAATACACTGGATTATACATCTTTGGAATAAGGGCATCAACAGAGCAGAGACAGATTAAATTTGGCAGCGTACATATCTGACATAGTTTCAGGCTCTCTTCTGACAGCTTGATGACACACTCAGCTCTGCTTGGCCTGCACTTGTGAGGTTTCTTGTGGAACCAAGGCTAGAAACCTTTTCCTAAATGAAATATTTATTTATAAGATTTCAGAACAAAATGCTATGGCAGGGGAGCAAATTCTGTGAGCATGGGTTCCACAGGGTCCTGATTATAATAAATTAGTGAAACCCAATATGTTTTGCTACCGTGCACTCCGATACAGTTCAGGAGCCGTTAATAAGATAAATATAATGATTGATTGAATTTCTTCCCCCTCCCCCCTCTTAGGAGCAAATATTCTGCGAGATTCAGCAGGCAATGTGAAGCTTGGAGATTTTGGTGCCAGCAAACGACTTCAGACTCTCTCTCTCTCTGGTACGGGAATGAAGTCGGTCACAGGGACTCCATACTGGATGAGTCCTGAAGTGATCCGTGGAGAAGGGTATGGCAGAAAAGCAGATATCTGGTACGTTCCCATCTACCAAGAGGTATTTGCATACTGCCCCAGATCAAAGCTGAATTAGTGTTCAGTATTTTATGCTGGAGTGCTCTAGTTATGGTTCTCCGGCAACATGTAAAAACACTGTTCGGGTAACAAAGGACGTACTGGGAAAAGCTGACGTGGAATGGTTTGTTTTTGGTATATTAGTGACTGTGCTCATTGATTTAGAGATCCCAGCGAGCCACGCTCAGGTAGCAGGAGGCCCACCTGATATTTGTAAATACTGCCGGGGCATTAGTTAAAGGGGTATAAAAAGAAATTGAGATTTAACCACTGATGGCAATTACCATGGTAGTACTAGTCCAAACCATATGGTGACTGCTGTCACGTTGAGAAGGTTCAGAGTCCCAACTTGTGTAAATCTTTTGCTTCTTCCTTCATTTCCTTAAAACTGTTAATTTAACAGCATGAATCACCTGTTGCAGTTTATCCACTTATTTCTCAGCATAGCAGGATCACCTAGTTTTTTTACCTAAACTTTTATTTATTTAAAAAAAATAAATTACAGCATCCAGAGCAGTTTGATGCATTTTGATCCTTACTATTTTTTTTTTTTTAAATAACACTGACCTAGTAGCAAGTAGATGTCTCTATGGTTTGCTGGTACTCAAAAATGCTAACGTGTGAAATGATTTATATAAACCTTATTCCTCCCCAGGATGGTTGGGATACAGAATACACAGTGAAGTACAGTTTCTTAAAATAAATCAAACTCCTCCATTTTGCATTGTTATTCAGATACTTAGAACAAAGATAGACCTTCCAGGGTTTTATGGAGAAGAGTTGTCTTGTATATCTAGGAAAGCTGTCTACAGAGTTTAGAAATCAGCCTTTGCATAAAATTTAAGCAGTTGATTTTGAAGGTCTAGCCTTTCTTGCAATCTCTGATAATGACCTGGTTGCCACAGAAGTCCTTTGCCCTGAGGTAAGCGGGGAGGGTCACTACCTACTGGAATGTGTTTTGC
>NW_005842335.1:333560-341536 GCF_000455745.1 Alligator sinensis | reverse complement strand
AGGTGTGCAGCAGGTCTTCAGAGGTAGAGTTCTGGGGCTGCGTAGTGCTCCTACCACCTAGCCAAACTCTGAGTCTGAGCTAGTTGCCGATGGCACTGACACTAGACTCTGAAACTGCCCCTGAAATTCAGATTTAATTCCGTCTCTACCCCTTACTGGAAAGTAAGACGGCAGCCTGCTGTCTAGATCAACACCCTCTGCTAAGATGATGGTTGTTGGGTTAGTTGGCAGGTGGAGCAGAATATCTGCTGTGATCTTCTGTGTGTTGTGTGCGCTTGTGCACAAGAATGGGGAATCGGTGTACTTCTGTTGGAATTGCAGTGCAGCGGGAAGTGGACAGCGGTCTGCAGTAGTTGCCACGTGGTAATTCTTACTTCTGCAGGAAAGTCGGAGCCTGTTGTAACCTGCTCTTTCACATTTGCTTCTGTTTCAGGAGCGTAGGTTGTACCGTGGTGGAAATGCTCACTGAGAAACCCCCGTGGGCAGAGTTTGAAGCAATGGCTGCCATATTTAAAATTGCCACCCAGCCAACAAACCCACAGCTGCCACCTCACGTCTCGGACCATGCTCGGGATTTCCTGAAGCGGATTTTTATTGAGGCCAAGCTGCGACCATCTGCAGATGAACTGCTAAGGCACACATTTGCACATTATCACTAACAGCCTGCCTCAACCCAGCTTGCATCTACTGCATTTATTTTCTATTTGACTGCACTTTTATTTTTATTTTTTACAAAGAGGAGCGAGAAGACAAGAGAGAACCGTTCTCTTGAATCTGTTTCACTCGGATTGTAAACAATCTAAATTTTGTATTTAGGATGAGGATCTTTTCTCCCCTACCAGGACTAGAACCTTTTTATTTCTACAGTGTACTGATGTGGTCCGCATAGATAAAGCACTTTAGTACGTATTTGTTCCTTATTTGAGGGGAAATCAAGGACAAATGATTTGGACTGTTGAGGACTGTGTAACTTTTTCTAACACCCTGATTGACTGAGGGTGGAGGGAAAAATACACATGCAACTAGAAGACAGGGAGAAGAAAATTATTTATCTGTGATTGTCCTTTGTACTGTAGGTAGTTACTACTGAGGGTTCTACGTTTTGTTTTAGCTTGTTAATCAGTTTTCTAAGCGCTCACGAGGCTGAAACCCGCAGATGTGGAAACTAATTAGGATGCTGAAACAACTTACAATCCTCAGCAAAGCATGGCTCTGCGCCGCAGAGCTCCTTCCTAGCACTGCCTTTGCGACCAAAAGAAAACAGCAGACCAGAGTATAACCCTAATTTGCTAGTTGTGGGGGAGGAAAGGTTGGGGTAGAGTTGTTACGTTCCTGTAACGGAATGAGAGTAATGGGTAAACGTATTACAGATCCACACTCTTGGAGATGACAGTGCTACAAGCGGAAGTCTCCATAATAAAGGAACAAAAAAGTAACCAAAAAGGTCTCTTGTTTGATCAGAACAGCAGATCAGGAAGACCTCTACCCTGCAGCTGCCAAAGATACCTCCGTAGCATATAAGTTAAGAGGGGCAGAAGTCAGTTCCCTTACATAACATTTAGGTGCAAAGAAGTGCAAGAGGGAATTCCCCTCTACAATCTGCTGAAGAGCAAAGGAAGAAAACAAATCCTTGCCCTCTATATGAATCATGACTCGGAAGGACCTATAAGGCGCAAGAGGACAAGTGCCAAAAAATGCGCTTTATTTTCTTGCATATAACATGCCCTCAAATATATTACCTTATTTTTGACAGGCTTTACGGAGAATTTTTTTCCCAAAGTTACAGTTGCAGAGAGAGCCTAATCTTCAACTTACTCACCCTCTCTTTTTCCTGCTAAACTAAAACCCTAGCTTGTGCTGAAGGACTGGTCTTGGATGGACCTTCAATCATGAAGATAATTAAAAAGCTGTGAAATAGAAGACCGGATTGGAAGCCTTGGCAGACAGCAAAATTCCTCTAAGAAAGGTTGTCTTCATTAGTGGAACAGCAATACCATTGAAAAGGAGAAGATGATCTTTAACACCTGTGAAGTGAAGAACAATGGGCCATTGGTTCCTTCAGCTGCCTGAAGAGTTGGTGTCCGAGGTGCTGCCCTGTGGAGCAGGGATCAAAGCAGGGTGCTTCTATCCCAGGTGAAAAATCAGCTTCTTCACTTAATACATGCACCCCAATTTGGGAGGGCCTGATTTTAGGGGAAAAGGTGTGTGTTGCATGCAAGAAAATCTAGTACGTGCAAGATTAGGTGTCTGAATACAATAACCCTTTTTCAAATTGTTTTCAATTAGATTGTTTTAATTACCTGGTCTAGTCACCTAAAATGTCTGCAGAGCTCCTGAGATTAAAGTAATTCTAAGTTTCAGCATTTCAGGCCAGTTAGTTAGTGAAAAGAAAGACTTCTGTGGTTATATTTCTTTTCCAGCACCAGTGATAATAATGCAGCTTTAAATTCATACTTTCCTAGGCAATCCTTAATGTTTCTATATCGATCACTCACAAGGTCAGTGTGTTTTAAAACCTTTGCTCTGAGTCTTCAGAAAAGAAAACATTCCCCCAAGAAAACTGGAACATTTTAAGCTGCACGTGTGACCCCAGCAACGATGCATTAGCACAGAAACTTTTGAAAATAGTCTAAATAAAGAGCAGCAGCATGTAGATCAAACTAAGCTTTGAATATTAAAGAAATGCCAAAAGTGCAAAAAGAAAATATGACTGAACAGGATGAGTCTCTCATTTTAACAGTCCAGATCCAACTGTAATCTGAGACAGTCGTATCAGGTGTGTTCATCTTTTCTATCTCAAATAGAGAACAATAAGCGAACACAACACAATTCTGAGACACTGTCACAGGGTTCTTGAGAAGTTCTGGGATCACGTATTAATGGATTTCACTACGGAACAAGGACCTGCGGACCGAAGTTTGATGCATGCTGGTAGAAATGATTCAAAGATTGCCTCTTTTTCTCCCCGTACTTAAACTAAATAGGTTGCTGCTTCAGCCCTCGATCTGCACTGACAAGGTCATGTAAAATGGTCCCGAGGGTCCTCTTTGCCTTATATCCTCAAGAGGACTTATCAAAAGCTTAAGGTGTCTGAAAATTGAGAAGTAAACTTGTTGGGACTACAGTGATATGTGATAGCGATTTTCATCTTCCAAATCTTGTATCAGAAGCATAACCAGGAGTCTGGATCTCTCCTAATCAGTTTACCTCTTGGGGAATAACAGCTTTGGTTTTTCCCCCATTTGGGCCAGTGTCATAAGATTTTGGGCCGGTGGTCTGTTCCTGTTGTCTGTTTTATTATTTAGCTTATTGTTTTGTTGGTCAGGGTACACAGCAGTACACGGTTTATACACACGGGAGGAGAGTGCTGGATCAGGGAAAAAACCAGGGGGCCAAAATTAAATGACTTTTTGGATTTGCTTCCTTTGGCCGCCTTGTCACGAGAGGAAAGCTCCAGAAGCCACCAATGGGAAGAATCCACCTGCACCTCTCTGCTGTAAAGGATCTGTGGTTCGTAAGCAGTGGGGAAAGGAGGGAAAGTTAGGTAGAAACGAATATTTACATAGCGTACGAATCATGTAATTGAAATTAATACATTTCAAACAGATAAAGAAGGTACCAAAAACCAAGCTGAAAAATAATATATATATATATATATATATCAGTGAGTAGTGGACAATGATAGCTAAAAGGGTTAGAAAATTATTTGTTACCAAAAAAACAAAAATGGATTTTAAAGGGAAAATAATATCAGGTTTACCTGCAGCGCTCGTAAATTTTAAAGATGCTCTTCTCAAAAGAGATGGCACACTCTGAAGCTTGCAATTTTTCAGAATCTAGAGATCTAAGGGTATATCCTGTTCGCAAGGCACAGCCAGCTCCGAAGTACCGCAGTATCATTTTCTTGCTGTGCCTGGAAAAAGCAAACAAATGGAGACTGCTGCTTTTGTGCCTTTTCTCAAAACCCCCATGAAACAACAACCTCCTGCATTCTGTCTTGACAATGGTAGGCTTGTTTGGGAGTGGGTAGAGAGAACTTGCAGAATAATATGAGTTTTTCGCAATATTTGAGGAATAGCTGCTTCCTTAAAATTATTGAACGTGAATATAATACCTCATTAATGAAGGCTAAGGTCATCAGGTTGAAATGTTTATAATTAAGATTTTTAAGTGAACGAGGAGGCAGACTGAACTGGTTCACCCTTTGGAGAACCTCTCCATTGAGCTAAGAACTATTTATCTACAACCCTTATTAAAATAGAAATACTTATTTTGAGCGTAAAACATGAATGATTGAAGCTGATTAAATTCTCTCTTTAAAGGGTTGTACATTCATCCCCTTGTGCGCTGCATTTTAGTATGGAAGAGTTTTTACTTTATGGTACATTACATCCATGTATGTCTGTGAGGATCTGACCCACAGCTACCATCGAGAGCAACAAGCCTTCTCTCTGTGATTCCAAAGGCGCCGGGAGTTGCACGATTCAAATCTCATTAGAGATTAGGGCAGGGGTGGGCAAAATGGTGGATCCGGCTGGCGGCCAGACTCCCATTTCCCAACAGCCCCTTGCCCTCTTTGCTGCGGCTGGCTTCCATGGAGACCAGAACATCCCCGACTCTGGCCCACACTGTCACTGCCGCAAGCTCCAGCCCCGGCCCTGGAGCAGGTCCCTGCCCAGCCAGCGCTGCTGGGGCCGGTCTCTATGGAAACCCTGGCCCTGGGCCGTGTGGCTGCTGGGGTCTCCATGGAAACTGGCCACAAGAACATGGGCCGGGGCTGCTGGGAAATGGAGTCTGCTGCAGGCCTGATGGGGGCTGCGGGCTGGACTTTGCGCCGCCGCTTGTTCTTAGCAAGCTTTTGGGCGCAGTCATCCTTCTTCAGGCATAGGGAGTCTCTGCTGAGACTTGAAGTGTCCACATCTAAACTCATTCTGTGTATCCATTGTAGTTTACCAGGGGTCTGGAGCAGACTTTCAGGATGAGTTATAAAAAAAAAAAAATTACATGCACGTTTTCAGGCTACTTCACAAATGTTAATGCCAAACAGAAAAAAAACCCCCATCAAAGTAGTTTTGTAGCATTCCCATTCTACAGATCAGAAAACTGAGGTCCAGATAAGTGAAATGAGTTCTCCAGCATCACAGAATCACTGCTAACGTCAAAATTAGATCTCAAGTCCCAGATCTGTGCTTTGATCACTAGACGTTATCTTAAATCTCGCATAGAGATCTTAGCCCAGTTCTGAAAAAACTCATAGCTTTGAAGTGCCTGCTGCTTCACATGTAGTGCTGTACGTAGACACTTATCAAGGAAGCTGTGTTGCTGTACAGGAAGTGTACAGGAGTGTTGGCTATGTCTTGACAAATTAGCAAAGTGATCACAAGATCCTACCCTGGCTTCCAGTGATGGTTTGGTGCTTTTTTAAGTGGTCCTGATCCTACCATTGTCTCGACTGAAAGCTTTTTTGCTTGAAACAGGAGATACGGTACAGCGTAGCAAGCCATTTCTTCAGACATCACTGAGCTATGTCTAACTGCAGCTTCAGAAACTTGAGCAAATTGGTCAGATTTATGGTTAAGCTGAATATTTGTTAATTTTTTTATCTTGGAGTTCTTTAAAGTGTCATGCATATGGGGAAAAAAAACATTTTTGTGTGTTTGAATGCAAGTCCCATTAGTGTTTTGGAATAGCGGAAGTATTACTGCCGGTATCATTTCTGAGTGCTGGGAAGTTCCTATCTTGTATTCATGACAGGTATGCAGTGTCAAATCACTTCAGAAACGAAACAAAGCAACCAAAGCTTTTCTATTCCCTTGACACATGGCCAAAAGCATTGTTTTGTAGATTATACCGTTACTTCTCTGTGTCCCACCAGGAAGCTGTTGCTACGGAAAATAAAACAGGTACCAGTCCATGTTGTATCCAATACTCCACTTTTTTTTTTTCTTTTTTTTTTCAAGGAAAGGTTTGGACGTTCATTGTTGCTGTTTCAATGTGAAAAAATTATTCCAGCATTAAAATGAAGAGTTTAGCTAAAACTCTTACACAGTGACTCACTAACATGATGATTAAATTTCTTTCCTATGACTACCTTTCAAGCCAAGTTTAAGTTTGGGAGCATTTAAGGAAAGCCATGAGAAAAAAAGTGAGTGATCTGAATTGCTCATTGTGCCATAGCAAATGGGAACGCCTCAGAGCTGCTGGGAAAGCAGTTTTTATACTTAAAAGCCAAATCTCATGCCTGAATACGTGGGGCTTCCACCACTGCAGAGAGTAAAAGCTGGCGGTGGGAGCAGTATTGCCCCCACGATCAGGTCTCTGTAAGTCATTAAATTTGGATTGGGAACAAAACACCCTTGCATTTAGCTTGTCCGGTTGGTTGGTTGGTTGGTTTTAAAATTTTTCATTCGACTTTGTTGGATACAGTATAAATTAGGCATTTCCGTTCTCCTGTCTATTGGCAGTCCCAGGGGGAACATTGGTAGTAGCAAGGTCTGTTTTCACTGATCTCTCATGTATCAGAAGGGCAGAATGCCATAAGCTTGTTTTGACTAGTGCTTAGGTTTTCCATGATTTCTTTTTTAAAGGGGGAGAAACTGGATACAAATCAGTGAAAGTGTGCTTGATCATTCAGTTCTGATGTCAGTAAGTTCCTCTCAAGGACTGGAGGACCAAGTCCTTCGTGGGGAGAAGAAAAGTTAATAAATATGGCTTTGGACCTTACCTGGGGGTGTGTTTCAGAAGTTTTGCCTATATTTTTCCCCCCAGTAACATACTGTCTTTCCTCCAAAGATGATATAAATGTGGATTTAAGGACAAGGATTGCATTTTCCTTTCTGAACAGGCATTAAGCAGTCATGCTTTCCCAGTGCTAATTTTTCACTAATACTTGGTTTAAAACTTGATGTCCTTCGCTCTGAAGTGTAAATGGTTAGTCAAACCGTAGTGTGTGTCATCTCAGACCTCACAGCATGCATTTAATACCATTGTAAATAAATGAAGGAGCCTTGGAGAAATTTGAAAGTAGGCTTTTGATTTTTCACAAAGCTATAGATAAATTTGTAAATTTACCCTTTTGGTCTAATGTACATTTTTATGTAGCCATCGAATTCTCTATTTAATCTCTCAGCTTCTCTGTATAATGCTGGGCACAGTTTGTAATGCATGTACACAGAGGTTTTTTTTTTTCTATCGATGTTGACTTTTTTGCACATTTTTGAAAAGGTTTAATTTGTACACTGATTTAATACTCTGACCAATTGTTGATGGGTGTATGGGAATCATGTATGTGTGCAATGTACTACTGTCTGGGTGTATGGTTTTTTTATTACTTTGGAGATGTTGCTGTCAGTAACTACACTGCTGTTGCTGCTTTAAATGGAGTATCATGTATAAAAATGTATTAGCCTATGGTTATATCCTGGTTGAGGAACTCAGGAGTTGAGCATTGCCTACTAGTTACATAACATGTCTAAGTTTTCCAAACCTACGGTATACTTGTAATTCTCCGTATGCATTGAGTGTGTGTGTGTGTGTGTGTGTGTGTGTGTGTGTGTGTGTGTGTGTGTGTGTATTTCTCTCTCTCTCTCTCCCAATAATCTTATTCCACGGTTTCATTTCTACATTTTTATGAACTTGTTTTTTAAAGGTACTATGTTTAGTTAGTATAATTAAATATATAAAAGCTTTGAAAGATAATTTACTAGATAAATGTATTTTCAGCTGGCTGATGATCAGAAACTATTTTTTTAATTTTGTTTTTAACCATTCAAAATGTATTTGTATTTCCAAGATTGGACACACATTGTACTTGAAAGTACAATAAAACACTCTGGAGGGACGACAGTGTGATTTTCTCTTGTAAGAATTTTTGTAAAAAAAATAAAATAAAAAAGTGCTAAAGCGTTAGTGCGACAGAGAGAAAAGACACTGTTCTGCAAAGGTGAAAGCAATCTTTGAATTCTGAGAGCTGCTTA
>NW_005842335.1:332189-333550 GCF_000455745.1 Alligator sinensis | reverse complement strand
AACAAAAATCAGCTTTGGAAAAGTCAACCTTTTTCTGTCTCCTGTCCTTCGGGTTCCCTTTAACGTTGACTTCCTTTTTATTCTACCTACCCTCGCCCTTTCTAGCTCTCTGGTCGTGGGAAAGATGAAAGGTGTGACCATACTGCTGCTGACGGGCGCGTGGCACGTTCAGAACATGCTTTAACGATGTGGCTTACCTCCTCTCGCCTAACTAGCAGAATACCGAGCAACCGTTTGAATGTTAATTTGGTAACAGCTTTGTTGCTTTAAAAATAAAAATCCTGTATAATGTTGAAAATGAGTAAAATTCCTCATGCTCTGGGTATACAGTGAACTGTACGAAGTGTAGGAAAAGAGCGGATAAATCCATCGGACAAAGGACCTCCCAGTTGCCTGGTACGGTGCGGTTTCTTCTACGTTTCATGCACATTTTGACTTGGTTACAGTCTCAAAATCGTGCTTGTAAAAATGTATAAAACTTTTTTTTTTTTTTTTTTTTTTTTAAATTTGTATGTATTTACCCATTTTATTTTCTTGCTGGTAAATGGCTTTTATTTTGTTCGAGGTTTTTTGTACCTAATGTCAAAGAAGCCACGTTTCTATTTTGTGTTTGACCAATGACTTTGTTGATCTGAGATCCGTGTGTTGTGGGGGCGCGGCTGACGGCGCGTGAAGACCTGCAAGAATTAGCACGAGGGACGATCGCTTTTTCTTCCTTCCACGTCCGTTCGTTTCGGAAAGGTCCCGGGGCGGAGGTGTCGGGGACGCGACCCAACGAACCATGGAGCGACGACGGATAACGGCACTTTGAGTGTTAATAAAACAAAATATTTATTTCCAGTGGCTGTCCCCTCGCTTGTTTGGTGACGGGTGTTCAAGGGAACAAACTGTTCAGGATGTCTTGTCCTGTGGCGCGATGCGCCGCGACACACCGCCACGCGCCGCCGTCCCCAGGCGGGACGAGGAAGGGCGCTGCTGGGCACGTGGGAGCCTTTTCCTTGGCCGCCGCCGGCGGTGACAGCCGTGTAACGGGGCACCGCGCTTGCTCGTGTGAGGCAGGTGCCAGAAACAACGCTCGTGTCTTGCGAAGGGATCCCAGCGGGGAGGAGAGGCGGTGGGCACAAACATACTGGTCCGGGCCCGCGCGCTCTGCTTGCAGCGGAGCAGGGAGGGAGCGCCACCTGCCCGGCGCCCTGCTCCTCCAGCCACACGAAGCAGCACAAACAGCTCTTACCGTACTTCTGGCACGGAACGCGCGCTCCCGTTTCTAGGTGCGGGTTGCGTACAAGACATACGGTATTCCCTGCGGGCGGGGGCAGTCGTGGGGCATCGCGGCTGCCGGGGGGCGGGGCGGGGCGGGG
>NW_005842335.1:320401-331981 GCF_000455745.1 Alligator sinensis | reverse complement strand
CCCCCCCGCCCCCGGCAAGGGCGGTCACACATCTCCTCTCGCCCTTTCCAGCAGAGACCCCCCATGGCCTCCCCACCAAGGGCTGGGGTGAAGCGGGCAGCAGGCGATGGGGCCTTGGGGCCCCCCGGGAAGAAGGTGGCGCAGGAGGAGGAGGAGGCCACGCGTGCCGCCATCAAATTGCCCTCCGCGGGAAAGGTACGTACGGCGTCCACCGCTCTCCCGGTGTCCGCGGGGCCAGCCCCCGTCACGGGACGCGTGGCGAGTCCGTGCCAACTGGTGCCCGCCTGGACGAGCAGCGTGGGGGAGTAGCTAGAGGGCCGGGAGAGTCTCGGGAATCCCTCCGCCACGTCCGAGATCCCGGCAAACGGCAGACCTCCTGGGACACGGCGCGCGGATCCCGCTGCGCCCCGCAGAAGGGAGTCTCCAACCGCCCCCACCTGTCGCTGCCTCTTCCGACAGAACGTCCCTGCAGGGGGATGGGCACTTCTTACTCCGCCAAATACAAGTGTCTGCTCTCCTGCCCGCTTCCTTTTCTAGCACCACCGCTGACAGTCCTGCCTCCAGGCCGCAAGGGTTCCTCCAGCATGCAGGTCGTAGGTTCGTAGATGTAGGGTCGGAGGGGATCTGAGCAGATCATCAAGTCCGACCCCCTGCCCTGGGCAGGAATGAATACTGGGCTCATACGTCCCCTGGGAAGTTTAAGTTCATGTGACCCCAGCTAGGTAGTTATCCAGTCTGCTTTTAATGACCCCTAAGGTAGCGAGCATCACTTCCCGTGGAAGTTGGTTCCAGATCCTAGCCACCCTGACTGTGAAGTAGTTCTTACAAATGTCTAGTCTGAACCTACGCTACTTGTGGCCGTTATTCCTTGTTACTCCGGGAGGCTCTTGGGAGAACAGGGACTCTCCTGTTCCCCGCTGGTCCCCCCTGGTGAGTTTATAGACGGCCACCAGGTGCCCCCTCAGCCTTCTCTGTGGAGGCTGGACAGGTTCAGGCCCCTTAGCCTCTCCTCCCTGGATCTGCTCGAGATGCATCTGTGGATGCACGACAAGGTGCGGTTGACTTTACTGACCGCGTCCCCACACTGTCGGCCCACGCTCATTTTGGTATCAATAATGACTCCCAAGATCTTTTTCTGCCTGTGCGTTGAGGATAGGGAGTTTCCCCAGCCTGTAGATGTGCTGCTGGTTCTTCCTCCTCCGGTGCAGCGCCTTGCACTTGTCAGTGTTGAATCCCATCCTGTTCTCATTCGCCCACCCCTGGAACCTGTCCAGATCTAGTTGTATCCTGTCCCTCCCTTCTAGTGTGCCCACCTCGCCCCACATCTTGGTGTTGTCAGTGAATTTGAACAGGGTAGCTTTCACCCCCTCATTCAAGTCGCGGATGAAGATGTTGAACAGCGCGGGCCCGAGGACCGAGCCCTGGCGGACCCCACTGCCCACATCCCTCTAGGTCAAAAATGACCCATCCACCACCACTCTCTGGGTTCAGCCCTTCAACCAATTGGCGACCCATCTGACTGTAGGCATCAGTGCCACAGTTGCCTAGCTTTTTAATGAGAATGGGGAGGGAGACGGTGTCAAAGGCCTTCCTGAAGTCCAGAAAGACACCTGGGTTCTCTGGGAGAAGAGTGGGGCCTTGGGGCTGAGAGCAGGGGGGCCGGGAGCTGTGATGGGAGCCTGGATGCCTGGGTCCCCTGGTTTCCCACATACCTCTGCAGCGATGTGACAGATTTTCTGCTGCTGCAGGACTGTGATAGGAATAGGAGTCCCCCTCGCCTGGCTGACCCCATGGCGTCCACCCCAAAGAAGCCCAAGCCCCTGGGGGCCAAGCCAGAGCCTGCCCCCAAGCCAAAGGGGCCCGACCGGAAAGGTGAGCAGGCTGGGAGCCTGGCCTAGTTGGGACACCTGGGTTGTTTGTGGGGAGGAGATGCCTAGGGCACCTGGACAGCAGTGGAGCTGGGAGCCCAGACACCCCGGTTCTCTGGGAGTGGGGAGCTGGGAGCCCGGATGCTGGAGTCCTACAGGAGTGGACGAGCGCCTGGGTCCCCTGGGACGGGGAGGGGCTGAGAGTCCAGACCTCAGGGTTGTCTGGGAGGGTTGGGATCTGGGAGCCGAGAGCAGTGGGAGCCGGGACACCTAAGCTCTCAAACCTGCCCTTTCTCCCTTTCACAGAGGAGTTGGAGCAGGTGGACAAGAGGCTGGAAAGCTTGAATCAGGACCTGATGAAGAAGAACCAGCACCTGCAAGACCTGGCCACGCAACTGGTGAAGGAGACCTGCTCCATCGCTCTGGAGGTGGGGCCCAACTCCTTCCCCGCCCTTCTTGGCTGCACCCAGGCCTGGGGCACAGGGGTCCCAATCCAGGGACTGGCTCACCCCCTTCCCCTCCTCCCCCACCCCTTTCCCCGGCAGTACTGGGACCTGAAGGACAAGGTGATGTCTTCCGAGACCACGGTGCGGGACATCGAGGCCATGGTGAAGAACCTGCAACAGGACATCAAGAAGCACCTGGAGCTGCAGGATGAGATGTGCTGCTCGGAGACCAAGCTGCTGGGTATGGAGACCACAGTGGAGAACCTCCAACGAGACATCAAAAGTCAGTACAAGTGGGATAAGAAGCTCGAAAAGCAGCTGGCCAAGGCCTTAAAGCAGGTGGGGGTTCCCCCTCCCCCCTTCCCTGGGGAGGCTGGGAACCCGGATGCCTGGGAGACGTGGGGGTGAGAGGTGAGAGTAGGGGAGTGCTGGGAACTGGGACGAGGTGGGGGAGAGCTGGACGCCTGGGTCCCCTGACCCCTGCATACCGTCCCCAGATGAAAAAGAACTTGTGGAGGCTGTGGCTCTGTGTCAGGAACAAGATCTGCCCCGGCCCAGCTGAGCCGGCAGCCCCCGCCCCCAAAAAGCCGAGGCCTGAATCCCTGGGGCCCGACCTGGATCAGCCAGACGGGAGAGGTGAGCAAACTGAGGGCGGGGTCTGGTTGGGGGTGGAGCCTATGTAGATATGGGTTGGGTATACTAGGGCATGGCCCTTGGGTGAGTGGAGCTGAAGCAGCTAAGGGGGTGGGTGGGGCCTGTGCAGTCATGGGGCAGGGCTGGCTGTGGGGCTTGGGTCCCAGGCAGGGTAGGCTACGCTGAGTATCCTGTAGGATCCTATGGGAGTGGGCAAGCTGGACACCTGGGTTGTCTGGGAGGTAGGGGCCTGGGGGATGAGACATGGGGAACTGGGGTCCAGATACCTGGGTTCTCAGAGCTGCCCCTTCCTCCACCTCCCAGAGGAATTGGAGCCACTGGATGAGGGGCCAAAAAGCTCAAACCAAGACCTGAAGGAGACAAAGTATGTGCTGAAGAAGTACTGCCGCATCTCGCTGGAGGTGGGGCCCATTTCCCCTGCTGCCCAGCCCCAGCCGTTCCCTGCTGCCTCAGCCCTGGATCTGGCTGCATCCAGGGGTGGGGCTTCAGGACCCTGATCCAGGACTCAGTTTCCTCTCTCTCCCCGGCAGTTCGTGAAGCTGCAGGACACAGTGAAGAAATCGAAGACGAAGCTGCTGGACCTGAAGTCCTTGGTGGAGGACCTGCAGTGCGACAAGAGGAAACAGGTAGATGAGGCCTTGCAGCAGGTTGGTGGGGTGCCCTCCCGAACCGGGCTGGGTGCCTGGGTCCTCTGGGAGAAGTGGAGGCTCGGGGTGGGAGTGGAGTGGGACTTGGAACTGGGGTGAGGTTGGGGGGGAGCTGGGAGCCTAGATGCACGGGTCTCCTGACCTCTGATATCTATCCCCCACCTCCTCCCCCACTAGCTGGACGAGAACATGCAGGGGTTGCTGCAGCACTGTGATGGGGATGGTACCTGCCTTGGCCTGGTTGAGCCCATGGCCCCCACCCACAAGGAGCCCAGGCCTGAGCCCCTGGGGGCCAGGCAAGAGCCTGCCCCTGCCCCTGCCCCTGCGGGGCCTGATCAGAGAGGTGAGTCGTTTGGGTTGGGGGCGGGGGGTGCATGCAAACGTGTTGGGGTGGGGCCTTGGCAGATATGGGTGGGGCATGCTGGGGAACTCCCCCCGTGGCACAGCAGCAGCAGACCAGGCGCTCAGGGTGCAGGCGCCCGGCGGGGCACAGCTCCGGCCAGCACTGCACATTGCAGCGAGAGGCAAAATGTCCACTCGGCTGTCTGTATCGCCAGCGCTCCCTGCCACACACGCACAGTCCCTGCGCAGGAGTGATTTGTTAACAGATATTTTAACAAAGTTAAAGCTGGGTGCCCAAGCTTGTCATGAGGCTTCTTTTTAGAGAGCACTCTTACAACACAATGACCAAATGTATTTTCTTTCCTTTTCAGATTAACTCTTAGTTAGTGCCTTAGGCATACGTTATATTTAAGTATTAAAACATATTTTGTGGGAGCAGTATGGCTTTTATTAAGACAGTGTTTAGATTACATTTCTGATTTGGAGACTGTTATAACTTATTTTTTATGGACATCTTCTGATTTAAAATATCATCTTTTTTCCCCCAAAATGTTATTTCCTGTGTATTCCAGTCTTACTTGAACTGAGTAGCAGGCTCATTTGAAAAACAAAACATACTTATATTTTCAGCACCACGAGCTCCAACTAACTGGAGACTTGGCAAGCTTCTGGGTCAGGGCGCATTTGGCAGAGTATATCTATGCTATGATGCTGATACAGGAAGAGAATTGGCAGTTAAACAAGTTCAGTTTGACCCCGACAGTCCAGAAACCAGCAAGGTAAGAGACCGGAAAGAGGCATTTGTAAAGGACACTGTGAGAGTTTGATCTAAGCAGATGTTGCTTTTCTCTTCTCTTTGTCTCCTTCCAAATAGTCACATGCTTAATCTGTCTACATGTCTACACGATAGAGATCTCATCTTATTAAAATATTTGAGAAGATAATTCAGTTCATTTATTACACTGTTCCATCACATAAGGTTTGTGTTTCCCATGTATCTTGCTGAAAATAATGTGTTATCAGATTCAGTGCAGCCTGAGGCTATAAAGCCTAAATACTAATCTAATTTTTAAGTAAATGCATGCTGCGGAAATATTGATGTAGCTGAATGAAAAATTTAGGAACTAACACATCTTTTTGTTCATTGTACAATGAAGCCAGCAAAGAGTTTTGCCAAAGAACAGCGTTAAGTGAACATGTTTTAAGTACAAATGCATGTTGGTGGTCAAGTCCAGTGCCAGTTAACGTAATGTGGCTGAACCCCAAATTGTTTCCCCAGAAGCATTTTTACTGCTTTTGTTGAGCATGGTTTGGATTGGTCTCATCTGAATTTGCCCTTTAAATAGTCAGAAAAGAACTAATGTAAAAATGTCACCAGTGGGACTCTCTAGATCTATTGCCTTTCAAGTTGAGCCTGCTGGTTTTGTTAAGACGATAATGAGATATGGTATTTCCAGTCGTTAGCATTGCAGTCATTATTGCTGCAGGAGAACGAGCTGGATGCTACGCCAGCTCTTCGTGCATCATGTGCAGAACTGACTGAAGCCAGTTTGTCGACTCTTCTGGAGGCATAGGAGCAAAGAAAGAAACGGTGGTCGGGTGACTGTGGTTTACAAAATGTAAATAATGAGTTTGCTCTGGAGACGACAAACACAGACCTCGTGCCCTCAGCAGTTACTGTTCAGTGGACAACCACACTTCCCATCTCTTTTTTAAAACAAATTCAAATCCATACCAAGAAAGGTTTCTTCTAACTTTGGAAACTTTTGAGTACCACAAGTGATTTGCAGTGGATAAATAGCAAATGTTAATGAAGGCCTTCCATGTGGGATCTCTGTAATCCTGTAAAATTTCATTTTAGAGCCGGTTTTAAAAATCTTATACAGCAAAACTTTACAAACAGGAAACAGCTTTTTTAGCCCTTTTTACCTGCTTCCCATGCATTGGGGAGGAAAAACAATTAAACTGTGTACGGGGAATTGATGCATTTAGATTTACGAATGTAGTCCTTACTTGGAGTAAAGTAAGAATTGGTATTAAAGGTTCCTGTAGACAGATATAAATTAAGAAAGCGTGTAACCCAGTGTTACAGCATGGCTTTTGAATTTCTCCATGCTTAACTAAGTTGTCAGATGTGTTATATCTAATGAGCTGTGAAATGAAGAGAGTGAGGACTCTTGGAGTTGAGAGAGGCTGGAAATAACTGCAGAGCGCTCCTGGAGACTTTACAGTCGAGCACTTCTCAGATCTTGTTGCAGAACTGTTCTGGTTCTTTCCAGCGCCAGTGTTTTCTGACTGGAAACCGTGTAAACTTTATGCAGTCTCCAGAGTAATTCTCCAGTTAATTTAGATTGCCCCAAAGTTTGTCCTTTAAATCCTGGCCTTGTTGACAGAAATCTGAAAAATGGTATTACTGTTATTAGCCAAGGTGTCTCCTGAGTGTGCTTAGTTTACTTGCATCTCTTTTCAGGAAGTAAATGCACTTGAATGTGAGATTCAGCTGCTGAAAAACCTGCTCCATGAGAGAATTGTTCAGTATTATGGCTGCTTGAGGGATCCCCCGGAAAGAACCCTCTCCATATTCATGGAGTACATGCCAGGGGTAAGCAAGAGAGCTCATTGCGGGTGGCGATGGTGAGGTGACAAGGCCTCCGGTGGATGAGTGTTGCAGGATCACACACGCAGATGTTAAAAGAGAAGGTAGTCTCTGCAAGCTGCCACATCGCTCTACCTTCTGCCTGACTTCAGACTAACGCTGCTCACCATCTCTGTACAGGTGTTCAAGAAATGTCAAATAAATGGGCAGCCAAAGATGATCAGCTAGATGAGGAACATCTGACTCTTGTCTACTGTGTTAATTGTTTATTAATTATACATTAGAATAGTTTAGGTAGATTGTTCATTGACTGCATCTGATTGGGAATTTCCTGCACCAAAGCCTTCTTTTCAGGACTTGCTAGTTTTTATGAGCTCTGGTGAGACAATGTCAGAAGTGTCATTTTTAGAAGTGTTTTAATTTGTTCTCTTCCTGTCTTCATAATGGTTTAAAACGAACGGTATAATTATGTCAAACGAACTGCCCGAGCAATTAACAGGAGGGCATTTTATCCCAGGTTTCATCCTGCTACATCTTAGACCTCAAATAGCTTTAGTTTAATCCATCCTCTGCATCGCCCAGTGTGGTCTTTGACTGTCACATAAAGTAGTTGGGGTAGAGGCAGAAAGTGTCTTGCTGAAAGACATTCCCATTATCATTGCTTAACCGTCAGCCCTTCAGAGAAATCATGTTTAGAGGAATAAGCACTTTGGTTTCTTGCAGTCTTCCTTTCCTTTGTCATGTCCTTGTGACAAGGTATTTAGCAGATTCACTGGAGTCTGACAGGCTGCGCCATGAACAGTTCTGTTATGGCCTTGGAACGTGGGACCTCTGGGCTGTCCGCTGTACACCCTAGCGCCCAGGCCACCCCAGCCCCCTCACGTCTACCATCCTATTAATGGCTTAATCTTCTCATTTTGATCGAGATGTAACTCTGGATCTACAGTAAGGTGATGCAGAGAAGTTCAGACAGAACATTGTACCTCTTAAATGTCGGATGAAACTCGACTCCACAAAATCTGAAATAGAAATCTAGCTTTAGAGGGAGACTACTCAGGTTGCTAAAAACAATGCGTTGTTTAATGTTTTCTCTCTTTGGCTGCAGGGGTCTATCAAGGACCAGTTAAAAGCATACGGAGCGCTCACAGAGAACGTGACCCGAAAATACACCCGACAGATTCTGGAGGGAGTTCACTACTTGCACAGAAATAAGATTGTACATAGAGATATTAAAGGTAATTAATAATAAATCTGATTCTGCATTTATATCAGGGGTATTGGTTGTAGCTCTGTTGGTCTTAAGACATTGGCAGGCAAGGTTCTTTGGGTAAATCCAGTACCTTTTTCTAGACCAATTAAAATAGCTGGGAAAATTCTTCTTTAAAGCTTTCTGGTACATACACCCTTCGTCAGGCTGTTTGGGGAATATACTGGATTATACAGCTTTTAAATTACGGCATCTACAGAGCAGAGACTTGGATTAAATGCGGCAGCGTACATAACTGACAGTTTCAGGCTCTCTTCCGACACAGCTTGATGACACACTCAGCTCTCCTTGGCCTGCACTTGTGAGGTTTCCTGTGGAACCAAGGCTAGATACCTTTTCCTAAATGAAATATTTATTTATAAGATTTCAGAACAAAATGCTATGGCAGGGGAGCAAATTCTGTGAGCATGGGTTCCACAGGGTCCTGATTATAATAAATTAGTGAAACCCAATATGTTTTGCTACCGTGCACTCCGATACAGTTCAGGAGCCGTTAATAAGATAAATATAATGATTGATTGAATTTCTTCCCCCTCCCTCCCTTCAGGAGCAAATGTTCTGCGAGATTCAGCAGGCAACGTGAAGCTTGGAGATTTTGGTGCCAGCAAACGACTTCAGACTCTCTCTCTCTCTGGTACGGGAATGAAGTCGGTCACAGGGACTCCATACTGGATGAGTCCTGAAGTGATCCGTGGAGAAGGGTATGGCAGAAAAGCAGATATCTGGTACGTTCCCATCTACCAAGAGGTATTTGCATACTGCCCCAGATCAAAGCTGAATTAGTGTTCAGTATTTTATGCTGGAGTGCTCTAGTTATGGTTCTCCGGCAACATGTAAAAACACTGTTCGGGTAACAAAGGACGTACTGGGAAAAGCTGACGTGGAATGGTTTGTTTTTGGTATATTAGTGACTGTGCTCATTGATTTAGAGATCCCAGCGAGCCACGCTCAGGTAGCAGGAGGCCCACCTGATATTTGTAAATACTGCCGGGGCATTAGTTAAAGGGGTATAAAAAGAAATTGAGATTTAACCACTGATGGCAATTACCATGGTAGTACTAGTCCAAACCATATGGTGACTGCTGTCACGTTGAGAAGGTTCAGAGTCCCAACTGGTGTATATTCTTTGCTGCTTCTTTCATTTCCTTAAAATTGTTTTAACAGCATGAGTCACCTGTTGCAGTCTATCCTGTTGTTTCTCAGCACAGAAGGATCAGCCAGATGTATACCTAAAAAAAAATAAAAAAATAAAGCTTAAGTAGTTGTAGCATCCAGGGCAGTTTGATGCATTTTGATCCTTACTATTTTTTTTAAATACAACTGACCTAGTAGCAAGTAGATGTCTCTATGGTTTGCTGGTACTCAAAAATGCTAACGTGTGAAATGATTTATATAAACCTTATTCCTCCCCAGGATGGTTGGGATACAGAATACACAATGAAGTACAGTTTCTTAACTCAAACTCCTCCATTTTGCATTGTTATTCAGATACTTATAACAAAGATTTAGCTTCCGGGGCTCGTAGAAAAGAGTTGCCTTGTATATACAGACAGCTCTCCTGTACTACAGAGTTTAGAAATCAGCCTTTGTGTAAAATTAAGCAGTTGATTTTGAAGGTCTAGCCTTTCTTGCAATCTCTGATAATGACCTGGTTGCCACAGAAGTCCTTTGCCCTGAGGTAAGCGGAGGTAGAGTTCTTGGGCTGCGTAGTGCTCCTACCACCTAGCCAAACTCTGAGTCTGAGCTAGTTGCCGATGGCACTGACACTAGACTCTGAAACTGCCCCTGAAATTCAGATTTAATTCCGTCTCTACCCCTTACTGGAAAGTAAGACGGCAGCCTGCTGTCTAGATCAACACCCTCTGCTAAGATGATGGTTGTTGGGTTAGTTGGCAGGTGGAGCAGAATATCTGCTGTGATCTTCTGTGTGTTGTGTGCGCTTGTGCACAAGAATGGGGAATCGGTGTACTTCTGTTGGAATTGCAGTGCAGCGGGAAGTGGACAGCGATCTGCAGTAGTTGCCACGTGGTAATTCTTACTTCCGCAGGAAAGTCGGAGCCTGTTGTAACCTGCTCTTTCACATTTGCTTCTGTTTCAGGAGCGTAGGTTGTACCGTGGTGGAAATGCTCACTAAGAAACCCCCGTGGGCAGAGTTTGACCCAACCCCTGCTATGTTTAAAATTGGCAGCCAGCCAACAGACCCACAGCTGCCACGTCACGTCTCGGACCATGCTCGGGATTTCCTGAAGTGCATTTTTATTGAGGCCAAGCTGCGACCGTCTGCAGATGAACTGCTAAGGCACACATTTGCACATTATCACTAGCTGCCTGCCTCAACCCAGCTTGCATCTACTGCATTTATTTTCTAAGAAAGCAGACAAGACTAGAAAAACCTGCTGCCAAGACTTCTGAGAAGACTCCAGGCAAGAGCCCTTCAAGAAGTCCAGCAAAGTCACCTCAAAGAAGTCCTTCCACATCAATACGATTGCTATTTACAATATAAGTACGTTTAATGTAGCTATATTACTCATCTATAATTGATTGAGTAGAAAATTCTGGGGTATTTTTGGGTAAGATACGGTATCAGGCCTGGATTCAGGAACCCATCTCCCATTTATAACATTGTTTCTTGTGAGAAAATTGATTCTGAGTTGCAATGTTTCGACTTAAAACGTGGTTTTCAGGAACTGATTTTGTCATAAGTCCAAGGACCGCCTGCATTTAGCAGAAGGATCTTTTCTCCCCTACCAGGACCAGAACCGTTTTATTTCTACAGTGTACTGATGTGGTCGTATTACAGATCCCCGCTAGGGCTGTGTGAAAGGGTTATGTTTCATTTTGGTTTTGGTGTTTCGGAGGGACAGTGATTCATTTTGGTGTTTTTGATCGCTGTCCCGTTTCGACTCAGCTGAATCAGTTTTGGAGTTTCAGGGGTGTTTTGGCCATAGGCTATAATGGGAAATCACGAACATGCCTGTAACTTTGTCATTTCTTGCCTGATTCGGATGAAAATCGCAGAGATGCTAGCCCCTTCTGAGGACATGAAGGGAGGGAGGTGCGGGGGTTTTTTTGTGAAACTGCACCTCAAACTGTTCAAAGCAAAACTAGTATCAGTTGTTGGCAGTGGCAGCCTGCTGTCATCCCGCACGCGGATCCGGGGTCTCTTCCTCCCCCCCCCACCCTCGAGGAGTCTGACACAGCCCCCGCATCCTTCCGGGGGGACGCGGGTCTCCGGATCTGCGTGCAGGATGACGGCCGGCTGAGGCCAGCACTGGTATTCGGCCCTTCCTGGCATTCGGCGCAGGCTGCGCCAAACAGACTCGAGTGCTGACATTGGTCCCAGCCGGCAGCGGCAGCCTGCCATCATCTACACGCTCCACAGCCAGTGGATCTTTTGTTAGACCAGCCCAGTAGTTGGAAAAGTATTTATGAACTTGTTTTTTAAAGATACTATGTTTAGTTGGTATAATTATAGTTTCATAGTAGCGAGGGTCAGGAGGGACCTGACCAGATCATCTCGCGTGACCCCTGCCACAGGCAGGAATGATTGCTGGATTCAAAAGACCCCAGACAGGTGATCGTCCAACCTCCTCTTGAATGTGCCCAAGGTAGGGGCGAGGACCATTTCCCTGGGAAGCTGGTTCCAGATTTTGGCCACCCGAACTGTAAAATATTGCCTTCTGATCTCCAACCTAAACCTATTCTCCATCAGCTTGTGACCATTGTTCCTTGTCACCCCAGGTGGTGCTGGGGAGAAAAG
>NW_005842335.1:319275-320242 GCF_000455745.1 Alligator sinensis | reverse complement strand
CCTTGGGATGCACGACAAGGTACGGCGGGCCTTGCTGGCTGCGGTCTGGCATTGGCGGCTCGTGTTCATCTTGGAGTCAGTAATGACTCCGAGATCCCTCTGTGCTTTCAAGAAGGGAACTCCCCAGCCTGTATTAAATACATAAAAGCTTTGAAAGATAATTTACTAGATAAGTATATTTTCAGCTGGCTGATGATCAGAAACTATTTTTTTAATTTTGTTTTTAACCATTCAGAATGTATTTGTATTTCCAAGAGTGGACGCACATTGTTGTATTGTACTTTCAAGTACCCTTTGGATGGACAACTGTGATTTCTTTTGTATGAATTTTTGTAATAAAAAGTGCTGAATCCATCAGAGAAAGGGGCTCTGAATTGCCTGGTACGGTGTGGTTTCTTCCACATTTCATGCACATTTTGACTTGGTTACATTCTCAAATTTGTGCTTGTAAAAATGTATAAACCTTTTTTTTTTATTTTTTTCCCCCAATTCCTATGTATTTACCCATTTTATTTTGTTTAGGAGGTTTTGTACCTCATGTCAAGGAAGCCACGTTTCTATTTTGTGTTTGACCAATGACTTTGTTGATCTGAGATCTGTGTTGCGGGGGCGCGGCTGACGGCGCGTGAAGACCTGCAAGAATTAGCACGAGGGACGATCGCTTTTTCTTCCTTCCACGTCCATTCAGGTGGGAAAGGTCCCGGGGCGGTGGTTTGGACTGAATGAACTACCGAACGACGACAGGTAACGGCACTCCGAGTGTTCATAAAACACAATACTTCTTTCCAGTAGACTTCCCTTCCTTTTCAAGAAAACCAATTTTTCACCACGTCTGGTCCCGGGCCGCGCCGCCGTCCCCAGGAGGGGAGCGGAAAGGGGCTGTGCAGGACGCGGGCGCCTTTTCTGAAGTCAGCGCAGCGGGGGGCTGTGTTTGCGTGTGTACGACACGGGCGAGGCAGGAAACGAC
>NW_005842335.1:296808-318906 GCF_000455745.1 Alligator sinensis | reverse complement strand
AGAGCGGGGCGCAATGGCGGCGCGGCGCTGAGGGGCGGCGGACATGGGCCGCAGGGAGCGCGGTGCGTGAGTGTGTCATGACAGCGTGCGCGTGTCAAAGAAAATGTGTGTGAAAGTGTGTGCGTGTGAATAAGTGCGTGCCTGCATGTGGGTGTGAGAGTGCACACGCATGTGCCCATGTCTGAACGTGATGGAGGTGCGAGGCGCGTGCAGGTGTCGTCGCGCCGCGCTGTGTCCGCGTCCGCACGCACACCCCCGACGCGGCGGCGGCGGCGCCCGCGTCTCCTGCCGCGGCTCTCCTGATCCTCCTGGTCTTTGCTTCCAGACAGAAAGAAGTCCAAGAAGCGTCACTACGACGACGAGGACGACGACGATGATGACGCTCCCGGCAGGGAGTCGCAGGAAGCCGTCCCGTCCGCCGCGGGGAAGCAGGTGGAAGAGGCCGTCGTCAAAGACGAGTACGGCGCGAAGGATTACCGGCTGCAGATGCTGCTCAAGGGCGACCACGGCTCGCGCCCGCTCGGGGTGGTGAGCGCCGCCGGGCAGCCGGCTTCCTCCTCCTGTTTTGCGGCGGCGTGTCGCGGGGCACGGTGTCGTTTCGGGGGTAACTCTATGAACGGCTTTTAAAATGGGGGGTGGTTTGGGTCATCCTGAACGAGGGGCTGACGGAGGTAGCGCAGCACGCGGGGAGGAGCTGTGCTTTCCTTCCCAGGCGAGGGTCAAGAGCGAATGATTTGGGGTTAGTAAAAGCAGTCGCTTGATTCCCTGTGTTGGGGAGAGCCGTCTTGTTTGATGGGCTCTCCGCAAAGGGAAGGTGCGTTACGTGGAACCGATCAGTGGGTAAGATGAAGGTGGTCTCACTTTTAATCTTCGTTTGCGTCCGTCCACGTGGAGCGCTCTTCGTGGCTGGTCTGACCCTCGCCCACCGTCGCTGCTAGTTATGTAGCAGCAATTGCCGTTGCGCCGCAAATCGCTCGTACTAGGGATAGAAAGGGGTCTCCGTCTTTCACCCGCAGCATTATCCGTTTGGCATCTTTTTCTTCTTCTCTCTCTCAGGCTCCCGATGGCCACATTTTCCTTGAAGCCTTTTCTCCCGTTTACAAATACGCACAGGACTTTTTGGTCGCTATCGCAGAACCCGTGTGTCGACCAAGCCACATACACGAGTACAAGCTGACTGCTTACTCGCTTTATGCCGCTGTCAGTGTCGGTTTGCAGACGAGCGACATCACGGAGTATTTGCAGAAGCTGAGCAAGACCGGCGTCCCCGATGGAATAGTGCAGTTTATCAAGGTAAGGCCACGCTATGGAAGACTCGTTTCCCCTTTATTATTCTCTGCTGTGTAAATACGGGTGTTACCTTTTTTTAAAGTAGGTTTGATGCAGCCTCTGACACAAGAATGCATGTGTACACACACACACGCACACCCTGAGGCATAAAATGGCAAGTAAAAAGGTCAGATCCTGTTGCCATTGCTCATATGAATAACTTAACCAAGGTCAGTATAACCGTCTGGCCCACGGCGTGGAATCATCCTTGCTGTGGGCAATAACCCTTCACCCTGGCAGAAACCACAAAGCTGAACTATTAAATGACATCTCGAGTCATTAAATGACAAAGCTGAACTATTAAATGACATCTGTTTGAGTGCTCAGTGCGATGAAAGAGCAGCGGTAAGACTGTACTGTTAAAATCAGTACAAAGTCATGCCAAAGCGAAGGTTTCAGCGGGTGCATCGACACGTCTGTGGCGCACGTTCTTTGTGCGCTTTGAAAAATATTTTTGAATCGGCAGCAATATCGTAAGGTAAGATGCGTGTAGACCAAAAAAGCAGTAGAAAATAGTCAATCGGGAATTAGGAACATTAATATAAAATAGCTTTACTATAAGTAGGAATAAGTGGCAAAAATAATGGTTGTTCAGTTAACCTTATTATCAGTCTTATGTTTGCATTAATGAAGCAGGATGCAGTTAAATTCTGACATTATGACATGATAATGCTATAATTGATTTGCTGGAGATAGTCCTCTGGGGGAGAGAGAGGCCTTTTTTCCTTCAGTGGGAACTTAACATTTGTAGATTATCACAGACCAAAGCCAGAACTGGACTTCAGTGACTCTTTCATGATTCCTTTTTCTCCTTTTCTGTGAACTGCATGGTACTGAAGTGATCTTTGTGCCTTGATCTTTGCTGCTCCTACACTGAGAATGTCCTTTCTATGCAGAGCTGAGGTCTTTTTCAAGCCCCATGTGTTATCTGATGCCTGCAAGAAATTGCCCAACTAATGATTTATATGTTGAGGCTGATGTATTTGACAGATCTCAATACATAGTCACCTTTTCACTTGTTCATCATTAGAGCATCTAGTCTCTGTGGGCAGCATCTACTCAATAGCTTTAATGGAAGTGTTTGCATTACCTTCTGCTTTGTGAATAGGGCACCAGCACCCGCCTGCTGGTCCTGCAAGGATTGTTTTTAATTAGAGCAGGCACGATCAGACCTGTTATCAGCCGAAGACACAGCCTCTCTGGGTGCTGGCTTTAGGGCAGAAGTTCCTGGAGGACATCATGGGGGTGGTGTTGTGGTTTATGGACGAGCTGCTAATTGAACAGGCTGCCACAGATTCTAGACACGCGGGAAGCTGGGACTGCTGATCTAGGATCCCGACTGCTAGAGCCTGGGACACCCGAGTTCCCTGCTCTTCCTAAATTGGGGGTGTGAAGGATTTCTCAGATTTCCCAAAGCACCTGCTTTTTGCGATTAAGTAAGGCAGAATTTAACCCAGAGTGGGATGCAAAACCCCTTGGAGAGCTCTTGCCTTTGCTACTCAGCTGGAATATGCTGCATAACCAGCTTGGGTCATTTCAGTTACCCCTCAGACTTCCCATCTGCCCTGACTGAAGGCTCTTGTGCTATGGATGGAGTAGTTTAGTTACGTAGCAAAGAGCTAGTGCACACTTTTTTGCACATGCATCAGTATGTATGTCATTAGTGAACTGTTGGGACCCAGAGGCCTTCAGGGCTGGGTTTTGACCTTTGTGCTTAACTTAAGCCATGTGCTCAGCTTGAATTGTGGTCAAGACTTGCACCTGGTGAAAAGGAGCAGATGGAAAAATACTGTTCCTGATGTAACACGAATTGGGAAGTTGGCTAACTAAATTGAATAAATATAGCCTGGGCAAAAGAGGAAAGTCAGAGCAAAACCCACCCTCACTAATGAATGAAAAGATCACCTTAGAATAGAAAACTCCAGTTAAGGGTAACCATATTTGGCAAACAGAAGCAAGATTATTCATATGCTTTAGGAGGAAAACTTAAGCTAATTTTATGCATCAAGAAATGCAAGCTATCTGGTAGATAAAGAGAGGTGAGGGAGCGTACCCTTCATATCCTACTCCTGGAAGATCTGGTCACTGATCCAAGATTCAAAACTCAGACAAAGGAGGCGGGGACCCCAGACAAGACTCATGGCCTGATCAACCAGTGACATTGCGTTGGTTATATCTTGGGGTGATGAGCACATTGAATTGCTTTTGACTAACTACAGTAATAGAATTGTAACTGGTAAGGGCTTCAGACGTTTGGTACTGGTTAAGGAGTAACCATGTCCAAGTCGTGGAATGAATACCTGGTCCAAGGCCCAAAATAATGTAACTGGAGGTAACAAAACTAACAGCTCTTGTGTCGTGCTGGATTGCGGGACTTTCTTCCTAATGGCTGTTCTTGTGTGTTCGTAGCTCTGCACTATAAGCTATGGAAAAGTAAAGCTCGTCTTGAAACATAACAGGTGAGCAGTTTTGGATTTTCATTGGTGGTGGTGGTTTTTTGTTGTTCGGGGTTTTTTGGGTTTGTTTTTAAGGGAAACCAAAGGAACCAACTTCAAACCAAAGGCAGTACTGTAAATTAGTGCAGCTGAACAGGTGGGTCTTGGAAGTTTGTTTCACCGTCCCTTTTCGAGTGTTGTGTACTTTAGCACAAATCACATGTTTGCCTGTTTGAAATGCTGTAGTACAATAGATGTTGCTCCTTGCATCTGACTGTGCTGAGTCACTAGGAACCATAGTCACACAGGAGAAGAATTTGGTATTCCAGCCCTTTCTTTACTGTGTTGGCCAGCAGGTCCCGTGAAAGGGAATTGCAAAAACCTCAGCTCGTTTTACCCATCAGAGCAGGCCAGTACATGTATTTATCTTGAGGGACAGTTGCCATGAAAAAGGATAAGTGCACTGAATTCAAGCCTGAAGGTCTTGTGGGGAACGTTTCCAGGGGACCCAGCGTGAGCATGCATTGATGTAAATAGTTTCATAAGTAGGACAGCTAGGTGCCCTTTGCACCCACAGGGTAGATGGCAATTTAGCCCTGGCGGCAGGTCGCAGAGGGCGCCTACGCACGAGCAGCAAGGCTGCTCCGACACGCTGCCATTACAGCTTGTTGGAGCAGACTCGATGAATCGTTAATTAACTGTTAATAGTTGATGCACCTCCATCGGCTGTCTGGTTTTTATTCTGATCTGTTAAGAGCAAAGGCCAAGTTCTGCTGGTCTTTGGACTGGTGCCTGATGACTTTTCTTGGATTAATGCATTTAGAAATATTTTTAGTCTGCCTGAGATCCGCGCAGGCATTTGGCTAGCTTTCGGAAGGACTGCACGCCACAGAAATCAAGACTTTTACAAAATCTACAAAAAACCTCCAGTAAATAGTTTTGTAATGTTTAATGTTTTTCATGGGTAGGTTTCAAATCTTCACAAGGGAAAGTATTGTTGCCTGGGAGGTGGTATTCTCTCTGTTCATAGCACTAGTGAGATCATTACTGAAATATTGCCACCAGGTCTGGAATTAACACTTCAGAAAAGAGCTACAAGGCTAACTGGGAATCAGGAAAATCTACCTTACTGTGAGGCACGAAGGAAGCTCAGTTTAGCTCTTCTGAGAGAGGGGTAAGAGGTGATTTGATTGTGGTCTACCATACCTGCCTGGGGAAGGGCATGGTAGGAGACAGGTGGCTGTACATCTTGTAGACTAAATAAATAAGATATAGGGAGAGCGCAGGGGGGGGCAGAGTGGCCAGCTCTTCTATCTGACAGGACTACAGATAACAAGTTCAGTGTCTGGAAGCTGAAGCTAGTTAATGTCAGTCTAAAAAGAAAGGACTCGTTTTTAATAGTGATGATAACTAATCACTGGAGCAGCTAACACAGAATTGTGGATTTTCTGTTATTTGAAACTGTAAAAAGATGCACGTTTTTGAGTTAAGGAATGCCATAGTCAAGCAGAAGGTATGAACCCGATGCAGGGATTACTAAGTGAGATGCTTTGTCATGGGGCTGCTTTCCTTTTAACCTGCTTCGTTGGGTAACACAGAGATGCATTAATACCAGCAAAGCTCAGTCCTCTCTAGGAATGTGGGCTACCGAAACTCCTAGTCAAATTACTGAAGTATCACTATGCTCACATTTTAACCTGATTTTCCAACCAGCAGCTTTATGACTTGCTTCAAGGAGTCTTTCAGAGCTTGCAAGGTGAGGATTTTGCAGCTTCTGCCTCATAGTCTAATCTTTGGATTCACATGTGTGCACCCAATTTTTTTCCAGCCTTGCCTTAGTTAAGTAGCAAAGGGATTTTCTCCTGTGAAGCTGGGGTTATTTTCAGCCCTGACTCAGTGGTCCTTCTGATGCCCTTTCCAATCCATCCAGTTTTCAAAATGGATTGTTCAAGGACCTGGCCTGAGGACTTCTTTCCAAACATCTTTGCAACAGCAGCAAATGTTTGAACGTTAAAGTAAGAAAGTGAAGGCAAAGATGTAAGAACTTGTGTGGTTGCATCTGGAATAGCTGTCAGTAGGGCCGTGCGAAGCTTCAGTCCCTGATTTGATTCGGCGGAGATTTGGCTCAATTCTGAATCAAATCAGGGGACCCTTTAATCTCTCTGAATCGAATCAGACCCCTCTGAATCGAGTTTGACATATTCGGAAAGATTTGGTGATTTGGACGTAGACACAGCTTTGAATGTTTTTTCTACGTACCTCAAGGTACCAGGTGGTTCGTGACTGCTACAATGCTGGGGTGGATGGAGCGTGCCACAGGAGTGCGGGGTGCTCCCCTGCGCGCTTGGCAGCAGACCCAGAAGTGGACCAGAAGCACTTCTGGGTCTGCCAGAGAGCGCACAGGGGGGTCTTCCCCCCTCACCCGGCTCGGTGACAGGTGCTTCCTGGGTCTGGGGAGGGGCACCTGGGCTCCTCTTGCGGCCGATTGCAGAGGTGCCGCCGCGCATGCGCCGCCCCCCCCCCCCCCCCGGCGTGCTCCCTGGCAGACCCGGAAGTGGACCAGAAATACTCCCAGGTTCGCCACCGAGCACGCGGGGGTCCCCCCGCACTCCTGTGGATCGCTGCATGTGCCCCAGCATCGCAGTGTTCACGAGCTGCCTGGTACCTTGAGGTATGTAGAAAAAACATTTAACGCTGTGTCTATGTCTGCATCGATGATTCTCAGAATCGGCATCGAATCTTTAGATTTGGATTCGACCGAATTGAATCAGGACAGCGATCCAAATCAACAAATCGAATCACTGTCCTTGATTCGGGTCGAATACGAATCGAATAGGGCCCATTTCACACACCCCTAGCTGTCGGGGTACACTGAAGTGTCAGTGCCAGTGTTTTTGTAATTATTTAGATGGAAATCCTCAGCAACTGCCATACTTGGCCTTAAATGAGTTGGGAGCTGCTTTTGTAGTTCACTTGTTCTTTTCATTCAGGTATTTTGTGGAAAGCACCCACCCTGACGTCATTCAGCAGCTTCTGCAGGACAAAGTTATTAGAGGGTGTCGCCTGAGAAATGCTGAGGGAGAAGAAACGGAGCTCATCACCGAGACGTTCACGAGCAAATCTGCTGTATGTTGGGCTCAAAGCCACCTTTTAAAGGGTTTGATTTTTCTGTGCGAGGATGTATGTACGACCAGAACTGTTGAGCAGTCTGCGGTGATTTCTGTTTACGGGGCGCGGGTTCATTTTATCTTTTGTTGTAACGGCTGTTCTGTGCTTCGCTACCGAACCACAGTTCAGCAGAGGTCTCAAAAGCAGACTTTCACAGTGTCCTGAACACCCATTTCAGATCTTGAAAACCAGTGAAGGAGCTGGCGGTCCTTCAACGTCACAAGGACCAGACGCTCAGAACAAACCAGATGTTCCAGCTGACCTGTTTAAGTTTTATGAACAGATGGACAAAGATGAAGAGGAGGAGGAGGAAACGCAGACAGTGTCTTTTGAAGTTAAGCAGGTGAATCTGTGATAGGTTCTTGGCATCTGTGGTTGTGATGGGACCCACTGTCCCCTATTTAATGAGCTAAGAGATGGGCTGGATAAGGTGACCAATATTGAGGTGCTCGCTCGCTCTGCCAAAGGAAGTCACACAGACCAGAAGGGGCTCCTTCCCTCTGTGCGAGCTGCTTGAAGGAAGGGCTCATTCAGAACCCAGACAGCCTGGTTTCTGGTCTCGCGCTCTGCCGTGTCGCCCTTACTCCTGATGCCAGCCCAAATGACCAGGGTAGGGTACTTTTGTAGATTGGTGCTTCAGTCAAATGCTTCCCTTGTGTTACAGTGTGGAAGCGATGGGGTGTGAACTGTTTGATTTCACGATTAGTCTCAGTCTTTCAGATTGTATATTCTTTGGGCAAACGATCATATTTGTATCATATATACATGACAGAGCGTGTCAGTTCCTGACAGATGCAGGATATGAATTGTCCACGGTTGAGAGGCTTTTTACAAAAGTTTTTGTAAATCCATTGTAAACGTGGCCAGTCTAATGGCGGAAGCATTAAAAAGAGAACCTGTTGCTGTTTAGGTCAATTATTGCCATTTCCCAGCAGTTAAAATCAGCGTGCCATTGTGCTAGAATAACTATTACAGGGGAGTCAAGATTTCATAAATCCCAGCTGTGTAGCTGGTGCTGGTCTTTGGCTGAATAACGGGCAGAAGAGGCTCTGTTTTAAGTTTTTGTTGGAGAGTCGACTCCTCCTTGCTACCTCACAGTGTAGATTTGTCTTAGTTGCGTGAAAGAGACCCTCTCAGAAGGACTGTACTGCTAACCCCTCCGATTTGAATAGCCTACTTTTTCATTTGTCAGGCAACTTTCTCCCCTTTTTTTTTCTTAATACTTATCTTGTTGTTTTGGGTTTTTTTACTGGGTTGGTCACCAGAAAAGCTCTTGGAGGTACATTTTAACCGCTAGCAAGGGATGCAAAATAAACTTGCTTTCACACAGGTCCTGTATAAACAGTGGGTATATAAAAAATAAAAAAGCAGGATTCAGAAGTGTTTTTGAACCTTGCTTTCCTTTTCAGGAAATGATCGAAGAGCTTCAGAAGCGTTGCATTCATCTGGAATACCCCTTGCTGGCCGAGTATGACTTCAGAAATGACTCAGTGAATCCGGACATAAATATTGACCTGAAACCCACAGCTGTTCTCAGACCTTATCAGGAGAAAAGCCTGAGGAAGATGTTTGGGAATGGGCGAGCTAGATCGGGAGTTATTGTCCTGCCGTGCGGTGAGTTACTAGTGTGCGTCTTGGCTGGCTGACGTGACATCTTCCACAGTTGGTCGCACTCTTACATTTGTAATGCACTAACTTTTGAGCAGTGCATCAGATCAGTTCTAAAATTTCCAGAAATGTTTTAGATATAAGTGGGCAGAGCACTGCCTGTTTTGGTGGGAAGGGGAAATGGAAGCAAGAGCACCTGATTAGCAGATACGCCAGCCCCCCTGCATCTGCTAATATCAGTTGTTCAGGAAGCTGGTTCATAGCAAACATTAATTCCTTCCAGCATACGAATGCTTCTCTGTCTCAGCTGTGCTGATCCACCCAATGCAGGTTGAAAAATGTCAACACCCTTGACGATTTGTCTCCCAGAAAGAAAGATGATAAATGATGGAAGTGTAAGGAGGTGGGAAAGAAACTACACAGATAATTACTTAGCTTGGCGGCAAAGGGGAGGACAGGAAACTGGTGGCAGGGGAGATAGGAGGTTGTTATAGCATATCTGGCATACTGAGGAGAGTCTGGGATGGAACGAAGGGTACAGATATCCACCAGTATGATGGAGGGAAAGGAGGGAGGAAGAGATGGTGTAGGAAGGTGGAGGGCACGTAGAGTTCCTGGCATGATGGAGAGCTGGGATATTTGCAAAGTATTACTGAAATAGGACGGGAAGTGTGGAGAACATGCAGAGCTTGTGGGATGGTGGAATGGAGAGGGAAGGAGCCTTTGGGATGCTAGTTAAATAAAAGGTTACTGAAGCCACATCCTAACAGCAGCTTTGGAATGAAGAAACTGGTAAAATCAGCTCGTCTTGTTGCAAAGAGCATTCATTGTAGTTTTGCTGAGCCCTTCTGGCTTTTCTGCCAGGCACCCTTATGGACGTGTGGTTTTTGTATGTACCTGTTTGTATGCACAGGCTGTGTCTTTTAATTCTTAAAGCCACAGACAATGAGAAATGTGTCCTTCTCCAGCTCAGCTCACGGGTAACTATTTTCCAGTCTCGTTCCTCCCTTCTCTCTCACTTTCCTTTGAGCATGACAATTGCTGTAGGACAGTTATGAATGATGATTGCTTTTCTTTTTCTCTAGGCGCAGGCAAGTCTCTCGTCGGTGTCACAGCTGCGTGCACGGTCCATAAGCGGTGCCTGGTACTTGGCAACTCTGCAGTGTCTGTGGAGCAGTGGAAAGCCCAGTTCAAGATGTGGTCCACCATAGATGACAGCCAGATCTGTCGATTCACCTCAGATGCCAAAGACAAGCCCATTGGGTGCTCGATTGCCATTAGCACGTACTCCATGTTGGGGCACACAACCAAGAGGTCTTGGGAGGCAGAGAGAGTAATGGAGTGGCTTAAAAGTCAAGAGTGGGGCCTCATGATCCTTGATGAAGTACACACCATACCTGGTAAGGGAGTAGCATTACGAAGCCCCTCTCATCAGACCCATGATTAACGCAGTGCTTCTTTAATACTGTTTCCCTGTTCATTTCCTCAGGATATTGAATGTACTTCTAGCAAGCTCCTAGTTTAGTGCTTGAAACATTAACTATATCCACAAGTTATTTGGTACGGTTGGAGCAATGCTGATTCTGTCTGGGAAATGTAAGAGAACAAGGATTTTTGTAGGTGGTATTTTGTATTGGACAAACTGTATGGCTGGAACAGATTTATATTATTATATTGCAAATGTAGTATTGTTATATTATATTGCAAATGCAATACGTTCTCCTTCAGGTCATGCATTGCATTCTGGTCTAATTGGGTCACCTGAAGCAGAATGCATTGCAACCATGCAGCGTGTGTCTGTCCCAACCATGCAGTTTGACCTGTAAAAGCTATCACCAGCATCAGTCCTTGCCTCTTGTCTATTATTTGATACATGTTTTTCAGCCCTTCTGTGAAGATCAATTCCCAGAGTCCTCTCAAAACAATGCAACACATGTTGTTCTTCGTAGTGGGAGGAGTAGTTGTATTAAAGTTAGATTTTCCTTAATTGCAGCAGTAACAAGTGTCATATCTGGGCGAGTGGTTCTCATGCGGTGATCTGGAGGACAGGATGGTCACGCTGCTGGCTCTTAAACTACAATCAGATACTTTAAGACCACTAAATGCTCATTTACTGTTCTTTGAAGCAGTTTGTCATGTGGATGTTGTACCACTGTGAATAAGGGGAGTGGATCTGCATTCTCTTAAAGGGAGATGGAAATGTCATAAACTAAATCCTTTTTATGGTCACACATCTAGACAAGGAGACTTTTAAAGTCCATTTCCACCCAGTAAAATGCTGTGAATACTTACAGCAAAACTATGTCTTTGACCAACACAGCTACAACCAGCACCCCCGAAACATGGTGAATACTTGGGGTAACTTGTACCCACAAGTTGCTTGTGTTGGATATCGTTTTGTAAACTGCCAGGTGAGAATGGGATGATGGAAGGGAAGAAAGGAGTGCTAGTGATGGGGAGGCACTCTGGGCAGAAATGCCCCACTAATCCCCCATCTGCTTTCTGCTATATTTTACACAGTTGATTTGGATGCAACTGTTATGTCTTGGCAGAAATGGGAGAAGTGGGAAAATATAAAAATAGGCGTTGTTTGTTGATTGGCAGCCCCTTTAGGGTAGGAATATTCTGCTCTCATAGTTCTCTTGGGTTCATCCCCTCTTACACTTAAAAGTCAGGTAGAGAGTATAGGCTCTGCTGCTAGCTACCATAATGCTAAATGCTTGAAATACCTCAGGTAGAGGACAGAGGTTTTGTAGGCGGAGGATGCCGTGGTAGCCTAGGAGCTTCTAGAAGTAGAAGCCCCGATCTCTTCCTTTCTAATCTGGTTCTGAAATGGCGTGTGGCGTAGACCGAGTCCCCTGACAGCTCTGCGTCTGTTCTTCTAGTGGGGCAATGGGAATAATGCAGAGATCTGAGGACTCCTGTGTTTCGTAGCGTGCTGTGAGTGTGTCACAAACTGCAGGTAGTCTGAAATGACCATTAAATGAGGGTCCTGCCTGAACTGGATCAGCATTGCTTTGCACAGTGCTCATTGTTTCGGCACACAGCTCTGCATCTTTTTAGGTGGAAGGTCCGTGTCCTTGCAGTGCTGGCCTTTTTTAATCCATTTGTAAAACCAAAATGAAATTTTCTGTTCTGTATTTCCTAGCAAAAATGTTCAGGCGTGTGCTCACCATTGTACAAGCTCACTGCAAACTGGGACTGACGGCTACCCTGGTCAGGGAGGACGATAAAATCGTGGACTTGAATTTCCTGATTGGCCCAAAACTCTATGAAGCCAACTGGATGGAGCTGCAGAACAATGGTTACATTGCCAAAGTGCAGTGTGCTGAGGTGATGCTCTGCTCTTTATTACCACTCGAGTACCGTGCTGTATTTTGCAGTCTACAGTCGTTTGCAGGCAGAGCTATCCCGTTCCATATCTTGAATGGAGAGAAGCATTTGTCCTTATGAAACTGCAGCCCTGTTGAGATACTGTAGTTCAGGCCAGGCTGTCCCTCATCATCACTAAATTCATGATCACTCCTGCACGGTGCATTGCGTGGTATCACGACTGATTAACGTGCTCATTTTTGCGGCTGGTCTGGTAATGCCGTGTTGATGTTTTCTGGCCCCACCTTCAGACATGTTCACAGAGGCCACTGTGCTGATGTAGTGCTGCGATCCTCGGTAGTCAGGTCAGAAGGGGCAATTTTGACCGTCTACTTTGACTTCCTGCCTGGCAAGGCTTTCAAGCCTGGTGGTACGTGTTGAAATGGGGGTCTAATTTTTTGACTGGTCCCCAATTTTGATTTAAAGACGAGATGGGATGGTGCTTATCACAGCCCTTGGGAAAGCTGATCCGGTGGTTAGATGTGAGTGCTTTATTTCGAGTTCAGCCTGGCGTGGCCGTGGTTTCTAGTCACTGGAGTTTGTTAATCATTGAAACGTGATCGTATGATCTGCCCCTTAGTCACTGAAGCAGACGAGAAAAGTGAATCTGAGCTGTCATGTCAGTGAAGGGAAAACTTACGTCTTACACATTTTCTTCAAAAGCTTGAGGATCTCATGTAATTGGAGCATGGCAGAGAGACCCGGAGTCGAGTGACAGTGACAGCGGTGGGTGGGGTGGAAGTCCTCCAGGGTCCTTCGGGTTTCCTGATCTGTCAGTCCACGCAGCAGGGCTGGGAGGTGAAATGTTCTCACGGGCCACGGACAGACGTGCTGTTTGAAGCACCCTAGACAGAGTGCAACATCGACAGCCGAACAAGTGCTTCAAAAGTGATCTCTGAGGAAAGAGGAACTTTGAAACATGTCATTTTGATGCACTTCATGAAACAACCGCCCCGTCCAACCATCCTCCAGCACCCTGCAGTGCTCCTTTCCCTCACGTTGCAGAAGGAGGAGGCAGGGTTAGACAGCCAGCGAGCGCTGTCCTTTGCGGCTGTCCGGAGGCCGAGGCATGCAGGGTTTCCTGCTCTCCTGGCCCTGGCTGGTGCCGGGCTACTGCATGCCGAAGTGCTCATGTGGGGCTGGGGGTTTACATAATGCTGAATTGTGCAGGACTCGCAGTGCTTCAGGGCTTGGAGCACTTCGCACGCGTGCCTGGCCCTGGCTTCAGGATTTAGAGCGCCCTTCCTCCTGCGTTGATTTAACCTTAAATAAAAAGCTGGAGGGTGAGAGGGAGTCACTGTCACAGCGGTTTCCATTTCCAGCTCTCAGACCATTGCTGTAACGAGGGAGTTCTGAAACAAGCTAATTTTCCTTAAAGTAAAAACAGGTAAAATCCCCAAGCAAACAATGTCCATGGACCTGTCTGCAAAGGTGTCTGAGCTCTTGGTCCTTTCACTAATATCCTTCCTGAGCTCTTGGGAGGACTGTCAGGTTGTAGCACACATGCCCCTGCCCTGTCTACTAGATCTGTTCCATTAAAACACGGTTGGCCAGGCTCTTCTTGTGTCTGCTTAGCTACAAGATAGTAAATAGTAAAGCTGACCAAGAGGCCTGAAAACACACAAAATTATTTCTCACTTGTCAGCATTTTCCCTCGCAAAAATCACTTTTTCCCCTTGCAAAAATAAAATGCTAGAAAGTGACAGGTCTTTTGAAAAAAGAATGACCGTTTCATGGCCATTCTAGATAGATGAACAATTAGACAGACCATCAAGTGAAAATGAATCGAGCTGGCAATGTCACTTCAGCCATGAGCAGGTAATTCGGTTTCAGGAGCAGAGTTTACTTGCTCTGTGTCCTGCCTGGTCATTCCCGACTTGCCTTGGGCAGAGACCGTACCGTAGTGTGAGCTCTCCAGGTGTGCCGTGCGACTTTGTGCAAATTCATGTTCTTTAATGTGTGAGACTTCTGGGGGGTGTTAATTTAGGATCTGTATTCTAAGAAAGACAAGGAGTTAACAGTGGGAAGGGGCAAGTTTCTGTGCCTAGAACAGGCTTGCATTTTCCCTGTGCACCAGTCTGGTTTTCCTCCTCCCGCTGTGCAGAGGCGGGGTGTCGTTTCACACCTTGCCCGGTCTGCTCTGGGCTGACGGTGCCGCGGGGCTGTTCCTGACTTCAGATCCTCCTGGTAACAGTAGAGGGCAGTGCTAGCATTCGTCCGGGTGCTCCCTTTCCGCCTACAACACGGTGAGGAGCAGAATGTAAAATTGCATTAGTGGCTGCAGTGAGTGCACGTTAGGGGTTTCTGCCAGCTGATAACTATTTCCAGTAACTGTTTTCAGAAGATTGCTCCCCACTGCTATAGAAAGGTCAGGCCTTGAGGGCACGTTTGCAAACCTCTGAATTGACGAGATTAGTGGGGATGAGCGCTCAGCTTTGCCCGTTCTAGACTCTCCAGTCAGTGTGCGAACTGAAGCTGATGTGCTCGATGGCAGCAAATCCTGCACTGTGCTCTTGAAACCTTCTGTCTTCAGATATTTTTTTATTCTCATGCTCCCTTTTCCTCCTGGGAATATTCACAGGAATGAGGAAGTTTACCTGTCATGCAAGGGGAGGGCCGGAGCAGTAGTCTACTTCATACTTACTTCATCGTTCCTCCAGGCTGGTGAGACAGCAAGCTTCTTCCCCAGTTACTGTGGCCTACCTGTTAAGTTGTGCCCAGGAAAAGCACTCTTGCTGGCTAAGAGAACAATTATTTAGCCACATCTTCCATCCCATGATACAAACGTTGGGTTTAGGCTGAGCAGGTTTGTTTTTAAACTTCCTTAACTGACAGTACTTACTAACCAAGTGTTCATTTGCTAGTGTGGTTAACACTTTTATGCGGCACTGCTGAGTGGAGCAGAAGACTGAGTTTCTAGTCTGGTTTAGCATTGAGGTAGGACCACTACATTTCAGGCAAGTTCCTCAAATTCTGTTGATGATCTGTAATCATACGGACTGGAGAGAGGTGGGTAGCTGTGTTAGTATGAAGTCAGGCAGAAGACGGGGCAGGCTGGCACCTTAGAGACTAACACATTCAGAAGGGCAGAAGCTTTCCTCGGTAACAGCTGACAAAGGGTATGGACTTGTGACAAAGTAGATTGGCTATTTGCTTTTTGTCTACAGTGTGGAAAACAACATGCCTTTCAGCCGACCCTGGAACTCAGGACATTTCCTAGTGCTTTAGTAGTGGTTGGGGAGACCCTCCAAACACGACTTGTTAGACCCAAAGTGGATTCCTAAAAGAAATGCTTGGGCGCATGGCAGACTTCAGTAGGTGAAACTGTGGCCTGTTACGTAGGAAGTCGGACTGCTTGATCGTATTTCTCTCTCAAATCTGACTGTTAAAGTTTAAAAGCAAAAACCGAGATTTTTTTTGTCGTTTTTCATGTATTCGTTTGTTTCGGTTCTTTTTCCCCCAAACGCCTAGGTTTGGTGCCCCATGTCTCCCGAGTTCTACAGAGAATACGTCGCCATCAGAACAAAGAAGCGGATCCTGCTCTACACCATGAACCCAAACAAATTCAGGGCGTGCCAGTTCCTGATTAAGTTTCACGAGCGAAGGAATGACAAGATCATCGTGTTTGCTGACAACGTGTTTGCCCTGAAGGAATATGCAATCAGGCTGGGAAAGTAAGTGATAATGAAGTGTTCCTTCGTGGGAGCACGTTTCACAAATTTCACTTCCAGCATTTGTCCAAGAAAAGCGAATAGGAAACGGCGGCAGGCCTTTTTAGGTGCACTTCAGTGTCTGTTGCTGTGGGTGGCATTATTCTAAGGTGAGCTGTGTGTTCAGTACCCGCCATGGAGGAATCCTAAACCTGTGTGGGGACTTCATAGTAGTCGCAAGGAAATGGTTTAGGGATCAAGAGAAGTGCCTAAAGGCAGGCTTATTTGGACGCTGAGCTCTCTGTGACTGTCCGTACTGTAATCTCCTCTCCCCCGTATGAATGAGGAGCACTTGGCCCACAGGATCTTTGGGGCTCTCAGCACCTTCCCTGCTTGCTTCCCCCCCTCACAGGTCCTGCAGCAGACACATCTTAAAGCGAGATGTTTCATTTTGGGGGGCACAGAGGGGAGGCTTCTTACATAGTCTGTGCCGTGCCTGGTATGTTGGGGTTTCCAGGCACTAATGGGATACGGCTGACAAACAAAATGGTAGCACCATTCGGCGAGAGACCCGTGAGCTTCTGTGCTGCCTTTGAAGGGCTCTTTGCATGCAGTCCAAGTACAGAAGCAAAGAGCAAGCCCAGCTGAACTTTGCTACGCAGCATCAGCATTCTTGCAGGATTGGAGAGGGACAGTTGAGGAGAGTTCTTGATCTCCTCCTTGTGTACGGTCCTTCTCCAGGAGTGGATTCGGGGAAGCCAGCTCATTTGTCACAACCCCAAACTGGAGCCATTGTGTTCTCCTTTGCTGTTAGAAGCGGTGCAGAGAGAGCACTGGACTTTGCAAGCCTCCGTTGTCCAAGGAGTTTCCAGTAGTATTTCTGGCCCCAAAAACAAACTTCCTCCTTATCCCTTTCCAAAATTTGTCATGAGTTTTGACCGGCATTCGAATACCCCTGCTCATTGTGATTTCAAATAATAAGCAGGGCTAACAATGCTGGAAGATTTCCAAATTCAGAACTCGTGGTCTTTCATCGTTATCCTTAAACCCGTCTGGACAGAGATTAGCTAGGATGATGCTTCTGGAATGCTATTAATGCTGTGCAGTGTTCCATAGAAAATAATTAATAAAACATTGGATAGGGAAGGCTGGATGGTTTGCAAAATAGCAACTTGTACAGTGGTAGGCTGGGAAGATACGTGGTAACTGGTGTAAGAGAAGATTTATGGCAGAACTACTAGGTCTTTGCTCAGTTGCGTTTCAAGTGATTTCTTCCTTCACATCGCGGTCCGCAGATTTGGAGAGGATCCCGTGATCATGCAGCTGTCGCACCACGAGAGAAGGGTTGCAGTCTTGAAGGATTCTCCCCTTTGGTTAGAGCCCTTTTCTCAGAATAGCTCTAACCCTGCTGTCCGAGCAGTTAGCCTGTCACCCAGCCCGTTCTAGATCAACGCTTCCTAACCTGTTCGCCCCCCAGGCTGGATCAGTGGTGCCAGGTTTGTCTACCGGCCCGATCCAGTCTGTGTGTGTGATCCAGCGCACAGGCCCTGGGATAGATCCAGCTGCATAGAGCTTGGAAATTTGGCATTGGTGTGGTGGCAGTGTTAATTGCCACCGCTCTCGCTGCCACATTTCTGGACCCATGTAGGCCAGATGACATGACTCCACGGGTCAGAGCTGGTCTGCGGGCTGGGGATTGAGCACCCCTGTTCTAGATCATATGATGCCTCTTCTTGCACAGTCACGGGATCATCATTACATCTACAAGTTGTCACATCTCAATCAAGCCTTTCTGGGGCCTGACAGGTCTGAGATGTGTATTGAGTGTAAAAGCATCCTCGAGGCTTGGTATTTCCCCAAGAGTAGGGAGACGCCGTGCTGTGACTTTTGGTTATAATTCAACATTTTGTGTTCTGTCCTGGATACGGAGTGCCCTGGTGCTCATTAGTTCATCACTATAATCCCAAGTGATGTATGGCCAGGGGAGGATGAGCATCCTTGTTGTCTCATTTGATGGGTTCAATCAAAGTAAAAATGGGCAAATGTTTGACCAGCTCTGTGGTCTTGGGAAGCAGTTCTTTATAGATGTGCAAGGTACAAGTGCTTTAATTCTAGTTTAGCAGTGAGATGTTTTCTGTAAAGTTTGGGATTAAAAAAAGCATCATTTTTGTATCCTAAAATAAAATGATAAATGAAAGCTTAAAGTAAGTACGCTGTTGGCTCCAGCACGGTTACAGTGTGCCACTAATCATTTGACTGTTTAAACAAGTTGGGTACTATTGGCCATTTCGTTGTTAGTCGCAGCTAAAGAGAAGATTATTAATAAAATACGATAAGTAGAAGAATTGGATTAGAAGAGAGTTGGCCTGCTTGGCAATGCAGAAATAAGGTGAAGCTTGCTCTCAAGGAGGCATTAGAAAGCCCTCACCAGGGAGTCAGACTTTCAGGCTGTGCATTGGGTTCTTGTTCAGCTGTGGCAGGGATATATGCCAGCCCTCAGACACTCAGCTCAGGGGTTTTGAGAGGGGGGGTGGGTTCAATAAAAGGGAGTGTGAACACAGTTGTGCAAGCCTGAAAGAGAAGGGTGATCTGGGGGCAATCCACATCTACAAGCACAAAGAATTGGAGTGTCTCATTTCTTTCCTCTATCGTTTTTCCTTTCAACTTGAAGGAGGTAGCCTTTGCTGCTCCCATCTTGAGACCGGAGGCAGCCGAAGTGTGAACTTCCCACTTCTGTCAGCCTTTGCGTGTGCGCTGGCCAGGCGTGCTAGGGAAGTCTGGCTGCTGGTCTGCTGGGGAATGCCAGATTGTGCTGCTTACGTACATAGGGCGCTGTGGATGTCAAACTGGTCGCACCACCTGATCTCCAGAGGTAATTGGAGACAAGAGTTTCCAACATCCATCTTGAGGCACTGCGGCTTTCATTAAAAGGGAAACTCAGATTCTTAAGGATTCAACCAGGAAAAACCTAGAGGGACACAGCTGTCCATGTGCTGACTCAGTGGATTTGTGGAACAAAAAAGCCCTGCCTTTGTATTTAAACAGCTGCCTCCCATCTTTCATGTAGGCTTAGCAGATATATTCAGTCCATTGATCTGCAGTGCCGTCGGCGCACATCAAGTGAGCACCATTTGCGACTGTCAGGAATTATTTCTGCAGAGAATGGAAAGACGTCTACCTCTGGGAGATCGGGTTGCTCCAGGTGGTGGGTCAGCCTCCCGTTGGGCAGAGTTACTGTCGAGGTGAAAGGGTTAGCGAAGCCGTGTTGTATCTACTTCCATTTCTATATTGACCTCAAAAAGGTAGCATTTGTATATGACAGGCTCTTTTATTGCATAGTCTGTGGGTTGAAGAAAAGCTGTGCACTTCCATGGTGCATCAGTTATCCAAACATAATGCAAACGATGCTTGGGAAGTACACGATCCCGTTCGTGCACTGTAACAGCACAGCGATGGGCTAGCTCCCGTTGTTTCACGGCTTTTAATAACAGCTCTGTGACAGCTGCTTCCCCTTCGCTGTTTCCGGCACAGTTAAAGTACAGGTAGTTCTGAACTAGATGGTGCGATGGAAAGACGCTGTGCCGTTTATACCCTTAACCAGTGTTGTTCCAGCGTGAGCAGGGCGTTTGGGATGGCATTATGTAATTAAGAAAACGGCGCACTTCTTTGGTACGGATGTAGGCAGAGTTACAGTCTCATGCCCCCTTTCCAGAGTCTCCGAGCACCTAGGAACAAACAGCTGTGAGAAGTCTTGCTCTGATTACCATGCACGCCTGTTCTCTCCTTTCAGACCTTATATATATGGTCCCACTGCGCAAGGGGAAAGGATGCAAATCCTGCAGAACTTCAAGCATAACCCAAAAATCAACACCATCTTTATTTCCAAGGTAAATGAAGGCATTCAGTGTGACACGGCATCACCTTGAAAAAGACTGTATTTTAAAGAAACAGTAAGTTACACGTGCCCTCTTATTTTTGATGCACTTTTTATTGCAGCTCACCAGGTTTGTTGTTCGTTAAGCCTTCGTTTGTTACTGTGGGAAAATAGCTTGTTGCTCAGAGGCTGCTTCTGTATTGTAGGTAGGTGACACATCCTTTGACCTGCCAGAAGCCAATGTTCTGATTCAGATTTCGTCCCATGGGGGGTCTCGAAGACAGGAGGCTCAAAGATTGGGACGAGTGCTGAGAGCCAAAAAAGGTAAATGAGGTTGTTCTTGGGCTCTGGGCCTTGGGGTCCAGGACGGCATATTAGGAACTCTTAATCGTTTAAACTGAACCCTGAAATGTCAGTGCCACATACGTTTTCCACTTGCACCATATGGCAAACTGCTGTTGTGTTGACATTGCCCAAGTAAGGCCAGTGCCATGTGTGTAAGTCACAAGGCATCCTAAATGTGCCGCACTGAGGAGCCATCTTGTCTTCCCTCCTGTCTGTGTTTCCCACTACGTACCCTCCTCTCATAGACTTCTTCTTTTTTCCTTTACCATGACCAAGAAGTGTCTTCCCCTCTTCATATTTTTGTTCCACTTCCCTTCTTTTCTCTCCTTCAGCCCTATTTCGGTGTCCCTGCTGGAGTGCCATCACCCCACGGCCCTGCTTTGCCCTTTCTCCTGCTTCTTTTGCTTTTCCTTCAAAAGCATATTAAGGTTAATGCCTTCAAGGATGGCCCTGCCCATTGTGGGCACGGGTCCAGGTCCAGAGTATTGATGCCACAGTCCCAGACACGTGATGGTCGCATTTGGTTGCAGGAAGATCTCTGTTAAAGGGCCGGTTCTTTGCTTGCTTGTTTCCTCCGGCACGTTGCGGTGCGGTGGGTACCGATGAACTGCCCTCTCCCTGTTTCTCCCGTGTAGCTCCCTGGCATCAGTTTAGATTTCATAGACATCAGACATCAGGGCTGGAAGGGACCTCGGAAGATCATCGAGTCCAGCCCCCAAGATTGTAAGCTGTTCGGAGCAGGGGCTGCCGTCCTTTGTACAGCACCTAGTACAGGGTGACCCAAGGTCCTTTTGCCCCTCAGTCTCAATGGTGATAAATGGAGAGCCCAACTCCTCCCCCTCTGCGTGTCGGCGGCTATGGCGTATATAATATAGCTTAAAATACATTTACCAATCCAGTGTCTGGTACCTTACACTTTTCCCCACATAGAGCCATTGCTAGTGAGTTACTTAAACGATCTATTTTGGGGTTGGTCACCTTTGGGAGACAAGAAGATAGGGCTTTTTGCAGTGCCTAAAGGCGAGGTGTCCACCGTGACAAACTCCTGTCAGACATAGCCAGCCAGCGATCTTGTTGGTAACGTCTGCAGAGGCCAAAGATTTGCCTAGATGTGGAGCTGGGATTATATAGCACTCGTAGGCTGTGTAGTGCGCAGCAGAGGGGAGAGGCTGGTGCTGTGGGAAATGGGCCGGCACCACCACAACTTGAGAAAATTAATCTGTGTTTCCTAGATACGCTCCTTTAATGCCGAGTGAGACCTCGTGTAGGATACTGCTCCCTCTTCCCAGCGGCCCCTTTAATAAAACCCTTCCTTTGCTTTCCCTGCCTCTTGGCTTAAGGGCTTTCCCACCTATGTGCCTCCACACGTGGGGATGGGGACTCCGTTGTTCCTTTTACCTCCTCCTCGGAGCGTGTTGTAATGGTCTCGTTATCTTGATGTGCCTCTGGCTTCTTATCGCTGTGTTCAGGTGGTAGAGGACTTGGTGGCTGGAAGCTAGTGCAGTCTTTGGTACTGAACTGGCCCCTGAGCGTTTGGTTTCAGACGAGCCAGCAGGAGGGCCTGCCGCCTGAGCCACTAGGCCCGTATCACTGGTGGCAGGAGGCAGAAACTCCTGAACCAGAACTTCCAAATCTCCTCCTTTCTTCTCAGGAGGTGAAGGAGTGACTCGTACCTACCACCAGCATGGCTTTCAGCTTGAAAAATGGGATAAGCTTGTTTGCGAGGCTTATAAGAATATGTTGTCAAATTGATTTTGTAACGGCATAATCCTGATGTTTGAAACTGTCATTCTTTGAGCTCTGGATTTGGAGCTTAGAAACTTCTGAATGGCAAATCTCTAAGTGATTCAGTGCTTAACATTTATAATCGCCTGAAACATCAAACTTCATTTTGGGTATTAACATTGTTTTCTGTTGTGAAAGACCATTCTCTTTTCATACATATGTGAGTTAAAAAAAAAAAAAAAAAAAAGTCTGCAGTTTTGGCTGCAGTGGAGGAATACCATTTTCCTAACTAATTAGAAGGCATCTAATCGGTGATGGGTTTAGGTGATCCCTGACTCTTAAATGCCAGCTCCACCCATCTTGCCTTTGCAGCTCACCATAGTTTAAATTGCATACCACAAGGTAGGAGGTGCATTCGTGCTTGTGTTAAAGCTGTACGTTGCTGCTCTTGAAGAAGCGAGCAAAAGTTTCTTCTCCCTCACAGAAGACCTGGATGGAGGACTTGACGATATGGTTAATCCCCACAGTTGCTGTCCAGCTTGAGTAACGCTGGTAAAGGATTTCATGTTACTTTGCAGACAGAGATTGTTTT
>NW_005842335.1:279762-296777 GCF_000455745.1 Alligator sinensis | reverse complement strand
TTCCTGCTGGTGTCTCGCATGGAGGTTGTTGAGGGAGGGGCACAGGGCTTTCTCTGCCCCAGCCTGAGAATTGAAGGCCAGCCACGGGGGTATGTCCATCCTTGGTTGGAATTGGGATTTCCCTATGGGGTCAGTCGTTCTTAAACTGTGGTGAGGCACGAGTTCAAGACACCAGCTCAAAGTACCAGCAGCCTGGGGAGGGCCACAGTGAAGGCTGCCTCGAGGCAGCTCTGACTGTTCTTGATTATTGAGTTTTCCTTGGACCGCACTGTGCTATTGCCTGGAGCAGAAAAGGCACACGTAGAACTAGTCGGTGATTTCTTAGCCATGGACGAAGACTCGGCACGTGCTGCTTCTCAAGGCTCTAGGGTGCTTTTGATAAGCCTTGACTTGCTTGTAGATCTTGAATGCTTCTCCCATTGTCTGAAGAGAACCTGAGAAGTGGATGGAGGCCAGCGACCTTTGCTCCAAGGGGTCTCTCCATAGGGTACCATTGTTCCTACGTGAGCTTGGGGTTTGGATGAGAGTTTAACTGGTTGTGACGTGATGCCAACACACTGCAATAGATAGGGAAAGCGACCAGAAAAATTTCAGTGTCCCGTGGCTGGCATCTCTCGGGGGAGTGCATCCAGTCCCAATATGAGGGGGCACCTTGGGCTGCTTCTAGATGGCCAAGCATCAGCTGTAGTGATGAGTCTTTCTTTCACTTTTCTCCTCGCGTGAGAAACATGATCTTTTTTGCCCAAGGTTGACTTGCAAAGTTATTTCTGCCTTTTTCACCTCACAACTAGGGACAGCTGTAATGCACGGGAGGCAGTGGGAGGAAACATCTTTTGGGCCATTGAGAAGCTGGAGCAAGAGCTGAATGCCAAGGTCTTTCGGGGGAGTCGAATTGCACATTGGGAGCACGTCAGATCAGTGTCCTGGGATTAGCCTGGCTTGCAGTGAGCTTCCAGGAGCAAGTCAAGGCGCTGGTTTTAGCTTGTAAAGCCCAAAGTCATTTGGGACTGAGGTTTCCTAAGGAAGCATTTTTCTCTGTGCCTGTCTGCTGAGGTCTGGTCCATGGAGACGTTTGAGCTGGAGCCCTCCTGAAATAAGTGAGGGAGCTGCTGGCAAGGCATTTATTTCCTGGGAGGACCCTTGTCGCACTGAATTCCCCACCCTGCTCTGCACAGCCTGGTTTTCTTGCTTTTTCTTGAACAGCAGCAAAGCTTATTCCCCCCCGACTTTGCCTACTGGGGAGAAATATTTCTTTATGTCAGCACGTAGCACGTGGGTTGGTTGCTGATATTGTATTGAAATTATGTATTTATTACTAATAAAGGCTGCCACATCTATCAGTGAAGATTTGTGTAGGAGTAAATGCAGTTTGATTTAATGGACTACAGTTATCTGTATGTAAAGAATTGGAGGGAACTTGAGGTTTTTCTTTATCAGTTGAACCCCAGATCCTAGCATAAAAATGATATTGTAGTGTTACCCTAAATGCTTCTCTCTTTAAACAGCAGTGCTTTTAAAAGCACCCATGCTACTTTTGAAAATTAAACGTGGTTTCCTAGATCTTGCTGGTTGGTTTGAGAGAGCACATGCAAAGTGCCTCGTGTCCAGGAAGATGCTGTGTGGAACCCTGCTTCTCTTTAAGACGAGCAGATTCAGTCCTTGGTGAATGTGCAGTTTGTGGTTCCCGTAGCATAGGGTTCATGCAGTGCAGTATGGGCTTGAAAGTCCACCTGGAAGGCATGTGCCCTTGTCACTGGTAGGTGAAACTTTGGGTGGTACCAGATTCCGGAGACGCTGCTTTATTCCCTTTGCTCCAGGAAGCCTGTTGCCCATGTACAGATACGTATAGCCTACATGATTCTGCATTTTCAGTAGCTGTGCTTCTGTGCCACATCTGAGCAGATGTCTCCTGTTCAGTTAGTAAGGCCCCCCCACACACACACACTGCAGCTGTTGCACAGTTAAGACCAGCTACATGTGCAGGGTACCCATCATGCCATAAAAGGGTCCCACCAGCTATAAAGTTAGACCTCCAGAATGTGTGCTAACTTTATAGCTGGTTGCTATCCGGCTTTAATTTGCACGTTTATTTAACGTGCTTCTTGCCGGTGCTGGTGGAGGCTGGATCAGGCTCCTGCTGCACTGGCAGCAAGGTGCAGTGGAATCTAATGTGTGACCCACAGTTGTGCTTCCTGCCACGTGCGTGTGGCGTAGTAGGAGGCCTGATTGTGTAGATCACGGATTAGATCCCATCATGCCTTTACCTGCAAGTGTAGAGAGGCCCTAAGACTCTTCTCTGTATTGGCTCGATTGCGTTCTGCCAGCACCCACGCGATGTTTATCGCATTTTGTTTTTACCCTGTTTGGTACACGTAATACTGCAACAAGCTGCGTACTTAACACCCGTGCAGCGGAGTTAGATCCTGCAGAGCATTTCCCGTTGGCTGCTGCCATTGCAGATACCAGCAGCAGGCAGTAAGACTTTCCGTGCACGTGTGTCGGCACTTAACGACTTCTCACATTACCTTCAGGGATACGCGCCGCTGATCTTTAAAGCGTGTTCAGAAAAGTGATACTGTTAAAATGAGAGCCATACGCCTGCTCTGGGTGCAGTCTTTTTTTATCCTTGGTTCAGTGTCCTAATCTCAAGCCAACTAATCATCCGCTGTCTCTTGTCTCCTAGGGACCGTGGCAGAGGAATACAATGCCTTCTTTTATTCTCTGGTATCGCAAGACACTCAGGAAATGGCGTATTCAACCAAACGGCAAAGGTTTCTGGTGGATCAAGGGTACAGTTTCAAGGTAATGTTCACCTCTAAGAGGAGCACAGCTAACGTGTGTGCTGGTCAGATCATCGAGGCTGGGAGCTTGGACAGATGAAATACTTTTTGAAAATAGTCAAGTGTGCAATTAGTTGTCAATTGGCACTTGGCAACAGCAGCTGTCGCCGTAACAACACTGTATTTCGTTGATCTAGAGGATGGGTTGAAGCAGTATTTTACAGCATTTGTGGATGCAGCATTTTGACTGCCAGAAGCTGGGGAGAGGGGCAGAGGAAGTACAATTACATGGAAGTTTGATCCCACATAAATGGGGTGGCCGTGACCTGGCCGTAGGTGTCTTGAAAGCAGGTGTCTGCAAACAGCAGTGCGCCAAGTGGGAGAATGGAGACTCAAGTAAAACGCTTTGCTTGGTGTCCTGGGTGGGTCGTCCTCCTCGTTGCTGGGTGTGACAGGGTGTGTATCGGTGTCCTGCGAATGCTTTACTGTGGCAGTGCTCAACCTTTTCTCCCTACAAGCTGAGCAAGTGCTGTGAGGCTGGTCTGTTGGTCTGCTCGAGCTCCACGCTGCCTCCACTTGGCACTTTGTGCGCCCGTCTAGTGTGCCGGGTCATGCAGTGCAGCCAGCAGAGCTGGCAGTGGAAATTTGGCAAATATACATTCTGACTCCTTATAAGACTAGTCAGAAGCATCGCCGTTGCTACCCAGAGCCGGCTGGTTTATATCAGTGTTCAAGTATTTGTTCACCTTCGGGCTGTGGTAGGCGTGCGTAACGGTTGAGTAGTGGATGTGTCAGACATGGCAGCTTACATCCATAGCCACTGTGGTTGTTTCCAGTAGCTTCATGCTTCTTGTATTCCTAGGAGGTGCACAGGACAATAGAAATGTGGCCTTGTAGGGGTGCAGATTTCTTTATTTAGTGCTGTGATTCTCAACCAGGGTGTCATGGCAGTGTTAGCGCTCTTGGGTGTGGATACATGGTTCACAGGATAAGCCCCAAGATTTCAAATAGAAATCCAGAGTTTGGTCTTTCTGAGTTCTTACAACAGAAAACCTGCTCTGTTACTTTTCTGTAGTCAAAAAAAGAGTGAAAACTAAGAGCTGGCACTTTCCAAGGGGGGCTTGTGTCTGGCCAGGGGTGCCTCAAGTCCAAACAAGGTTGAGAACCACGGACTCGGTGCTTGTGATGATGGCAGCTCTCAAAGCAGCACTTCCTTTGTGAGGCATTAACATCTGTGCCCCAAAGACAAGCAAGGCAGAAGATATCAAGCTACTCTCAGCAGCAGCCTTCTCAGAGTGGCCTCCCTGCTTCACCTAGGAGCCATAGAACAGGTGCTGCCAGAGTCCAGGAGAAGAGGCTTCAACTCCTGTTCTCTCCCTCCCGCTCCTGATATTCCAGAGAAAAAGGGGCAGGTCCTCATCCTATCCTGGACCTGTGAAGACTGAACAAATCCATACGCCTCCTCGGATTTTGGACAGAAATGCTAATGCCCATCATCCCTTCTCTCCAGCTCACTTGGTTTGCAGCCTCCTCCATGGTTCATACCTCCGCGCTGTTCTTTTTGGCCCCTGGACGGTTTGAGATTTACAGTGCAGCCAAGGCCAGTGGTTGTTGCTCCTGTTTAGTCACCCCACCGCGCTGAGAGTCTTCCCCGAATACCTCACCGTTGTCACACCACACCCCACGAGACGAGGCTTTCGTATCTACTTCTGTCTAGACTAGTGATTCTCAACCAGGGTGCCACAGCACACTGGGGTGCTGCCAGATCCTTTGAAGGGTGCCACGAGGTGTAAGGTAAGTGAGGTGTGAAGAGATTCGCAGATACTCAGGGTTGTCCCTGCCCCTCTGCAAGGAGACAAGCACTGTAATTTATAAATTCATTTTTGAAATTGTGTGCCACTCAACTCACAGAAGTTGTAGAAGGTGCCTCAAGTCCAGTGAGGGGTTTCTTGAGTACAAAAAGGTTGAGAGCCATTGGTTTAGACAAATAACAGAACATTAGGGCTGGAAGGGAGCTCAGGAGGTCACATCTAGTCCAACCCTCTGCTCCAAACAGGCCCAGCCCCAACTACATCACCCCAGCCAGGGCTTTGTCTAGCCGGGTCTTAAACACCTCCAGGGATGGAGATGGCACCACCTCTCTGGAGAGCCTGCTCCAGTGCTTCACCACCCTCCTCGTGAGAGAGTGTTTCCTAATATCCAACCTCAACTTCCCTTGCTGCACCTTGATCCCATTGCTCCTGGTCCTGCCATCTGCCCCCACTGAGACCAGCCCAGCTCCATCCTCTTTGCAGCCCCCCTGCAGGGAGGTGAAGGCTGCTATTCAATCCCCCTCGGTCTTCTCTTCTGCAGACTCAATCAGCCCAGTCCCCTCAGCCTCTCCTCACCAGTCCTGTCCCCCAGACCCTGAACCATTTCTGTTGCCCTCCGTTGGCCTCTCTCCAATTTTTCCACATCCTTTCTGTAGTGGACAGTCCAAAACTGGACTGAAATACTGCTGCAAGACAGGCTCGGTCAAGAAGTCGCCCCAATCTGAACCTCTTACTGCTCCTATTGGATAACTGGGCCTAATGGTCTCAATCCAGAGGACAGTAGAGGCCAGAAGATCCCTAAACTCCAGATCAGCAAAATTATATTTCCCCAGCTTGAATCTTGCTTCATTGACTTAGTCACTGATGTTGGTGCTGTTATCCGGAATCAGACCTGTCTCATATTTATAAATCACATTGTCATGTGCCCACAACACCACTAGGTAGACTTTTTAGGTTCATTATGAAGCTGGCTAACAAGACTGTATCACCCTGTGAGACATCAGATGACCAGGCACAGGAACACCTGTTCCAGCTCCATCCTGTCATTGCTGAATTGGCGGTCGAACCCCCTGAAGAGAGCCCAGGTACAGATGGCTCCAAGAGGATATTGTTTCATGGACAACTTGATAATTAAAGGATCAGGCTAGCTTGCACCATCTTCCTACCTGTTGTGAGAATCTGCTTGGTAAAGTTCTTCCGTGACACCGGACCCCGCCACAAGTATTGCTGCTTGTTTATTATCACCCTGGGTTGCTTGAGGCAGTCCATCCATGGGCATGGTATCAGCTGCACGGGACAGCACCAGTGGCGTTCCTCTCCCAGGAGACTGTGATGATTTGGCAAGTAAGGAAAGAGTTTTTCTGTGATCAGTATTTTCTCCTTGGGGAAAATCCCATTATTATAGACTGCTTGGCACCAAAGGTAAGTGCCCAGGCCTTGTTCTAGAAGAGGCCTGAGGTCAGGATCCTTAGCTTGTACTAATCTGTCTGCATTTCCACTGACCCCTGCCTCCCCTCCCAGGGTAATGTGCACCCACGTTGATCCTGATAGCTCCGTAGCGGCAGAGAGAATTCTGGCTGAGCATCATCAGAGAGAGCCGTGTTTGTCTGAAGCCGGGCGGAAGGCAGGGTAGAGATGCACCTTATAGACTAACTAAATACGTTTGAGATGGCCGTCTTGACTGTCTTTACATCAGCCACAAGGCTCAGTGAACTCCTGGTTCTGGCGGCACACCCTCCTGGTGCATCGCATTGCAGAGAGAGGTGCTCACACTGATACGGTGGTATTCCTTGATAAGGCAAACAGGTTGATCACTTGATGGTTTGGAGAAGAGCCATGAGAATAATTAAAGGATTGGAAAACATGCCTCATACTGTGAGAGACTGCAAGGGACAGTTCAGTCCGTTGATCGGTGAGTTCAACCGTCAGTCACTCTATCTTTTCTGAAGCACAGACATCTCAACTGGACGTGATACTTCACGCCGGTGCCAAATGGAGGTTACTATTTCAAATCTCACATCCCAAAATTGCATTAAACCTCTTGGGCACAGCAGCACTCAGAGCTCCCATTCAACTGATTAGCTACCTTGACTTCTAAGCACTGAAAAAACACCTTGTTTGCTTGCAGCCAGTTTGCCAGCTGATCCGGATCAGCTGTGGCAGTGACCCATCTTCTTTACTGCTTACCTGGTTATCTGCAACTGTTATCAGTAATGACTTTTGTTCAAATGTTCAAAAGAGACACCACCAGAAACACGCTTGCTGGACAATGGTTCTTCATTTACACTTTGAAATGTATTGACCAGTTTTTAATCTGTTAACCTGCGCTGTGGTTTGGTTTTGTATCACTTTGCTTCTGATTCAGCTCTTCTAAAGAGGAGGATTTGAGGTGAGAGTGGCAATTTAGCATCTGCATCTGTTCTAACTAAATACTAAAATGCCTGGAAAAAGACTCGATTGTGCTTGATTATATTCACGTGCTGGGCGGTAAATATATAGAGACGTAAGAATGGGAGTGACCATTAGGGTCTTACAAGCATCGTCCTGTGTATAAAGTGAATCAAGATCCTTAGAACTTAATTAAGTGGTTTGCCTTTACTATTCCTAATCAAGGTGGGAGGGTGTATGTTGAAATTCTCACTACAATGACACGTTGGGTCACATCCCAGGAAAGTAGGAAATAATGCTGAAAACTAACAGAATGGGGATAAACGGATAACTCCAAAGGATGAAAGCATGATCTGAAACTCTGCTGGTGTGAATGTGCAACTGGGGTAAATGCCACTTATCTGGTCATACTGGCATATAAAGCATTGGGCCAAATGGCAAGGTTCCTTGGGTGAATCTGATATCTTTTATTAGACCAACCTAAATAGGTGGCAAATAATTATTAAGCAAGCTTTCGGGTTCAAAAACCCTTCGTCAGGCTAAGGAAGTTTCAGCAGTTGGTGTGTGCTCTTCCTGGATGGAGCACGTACCAACTGCTGAAACTTCCTTAGCCTGACGAAGGGTTTTTGAACCCGAAAGCTTGCTTAATAACTATTCTCCAAGTATTTAGGTTGGTCTAATAAAAGATATCAGATTCACCCAAGGAACCTTGTCTGCCTATGTCCTTAGACCAACACAGCTACAACCTACACCCTTGGGCCAAATGAGGCATTCTCTCAATCCTTAGCCTATTGGCTTATGCTTCTACCTCTTGCCTTGGTAAGACTTTACTTTAGCATGAATGTGGCAGATCAGATGGACTATATCATTCATTTTGTATGACCTGTATTTTTACTAGCAGTAAATCAACGCTGTTAGGACTGCTGGTATGCTATCAACGCTCACACAGAAGCATGACTGATATTCTTTGGCTTGGAGTATACCTTTTTATTTATTTTTTTTTAATTAAACCAGAAAGGGAAAAATTGCATCCTCTGCTTCATTCTGTCCCTCAGGTGATCACGAAGCTTGCGGGCATGGAAGAAGAAGACCTTGCATTTTCATCCAAAGAAGAGCAGCAGCAGCTTCTCCAGAAGGTCCTGCAAGCATCTGACCTGGATGCTGAGGAAGAGGTGGTAGCTGGGGAGTATGGCTCCAAGTCATCTCAGGTAAGCAGAAAGGTTGTCGTGTCCCTACACCGGTGACAGCAGACACCACCGTGTCAGGCTGCCCCTCTCATCTTAATTCTGCATCGCAGCAGTGCCACAGTTCCCTGCCAGTTGCACAGGCAGATCGTTGGAAACACTCCTTTACTTCCATCTAATCTTCACAGATAGCAAGGTCCTAACTCTGCTAGCTGTAAAGCACTGTAGAGAAATGAGACGCGTGAGGAAATTCAAACTTTGTTATTTCTGCACGCTTGAAGACAGATGGCAGATATGGATTTTGCTGGGTGTTAAATTCTCACCAAAGCAAAGTTTTATAACGTGCACGTTCTATCCAAGTGCACTGATGTTCTTGGATATCATCACGTTGAAAATGTTGGACTTCAGAGGGCCAATTATCTATGATGATCAAGAGAACCACCTCCATATGTTCTTGAGGAGAAGTTTCAGGATTTTTTTTAACATAGAATATAAAATAATTTGCCCCAAATAGCAAATTGAAAAGCACTGCTAAGTCCTGAGTTAAAAGGACGCCACGTCCGTAATTAAAGATTGATTGAACGATGATGTGCTGGAATGCCCTATGAATTCTGAATCTGTTGAGAGGTCTTCAGATCCATCGTTTTTGTTATACTTAAGCAAGTAGAGGCGTATATATGATGCATGTGTAAAGAGTTTCTGTGCTTGAGGGGTGCCCTGGTATATCTGTGAAGACGGGATTAGCTTGAGTTATACCAGTAATCAAGATACTTGTGTGTGTCCAGAGCCTTGGGATTAAAATCGGTGCTGTCCCCATTTATCTAGCTACTCCGACATCTGGGGGCAGTAGGTTATGGGGGTGATGCATATCGTTACTCAGGAATTGTGATTTCTTTTTCCTCCCCTTTCTGTAGGTGTCCCGGCGTGCAGGCACAATGAGTTCCATGTCTGGAGCAGACGACACGGTTTATATGGAATACCACACCTCACGGAGCAAGGCGGCCTCCAATAAGCATATCCACCCGCTTTTCAAACGTTTCAGGAAGTGATGTGAAATACAGAAGCATTTAGTTAAACCACAGAGCTATTTTGTATCCATATCTAGAAATATGGAGTTTAAATAGTTTTAGGTTATTAAAGGACTCTTTTCATGTGCAGCTGTGTAGATATGTGTATAGTTAGCAAGCCGTCCGTGCTAATGGGTGAGGCTGAAAGGATGAAGGGATTAATTCTGACCACAGCAAAAGATGCGAAAGGACTGAATCCTGGTTATGCCTGTCTGGTATTTCTAGGGTGATAAATGAAACTTCTCTTTTTATCAGTTGAATTTAGAGAACACTTAAGCAAATTCTGCAAAATGGATCTCTTTTGTATATGACGTTTGTATCGGTGTTTGAAATTTTATTTGTCAACTTGCTATGCTTGTTCAACTAGAATATTAAAGTTTAAAATGCCTAAATAAAAATCATTCCCTGAAGTGGAAGTTCTGACAAAAGCATTTTATATATCGTATTTTGGCATAGGGAACAGAATAATTTTACACTTGTAACTTAACCTAGCTTCAATGAGTTATAAATTGGTAGGGAATGCCCTAATCAGCAATTCAAGAGAGAGAACCTGAAGAGGGCTTCTTCACTGGAATAAATGTGAGAAAGTGTTTTTAAAAAGTTAATCCACAGTCTGTTTGGCATGTTGGATTTTTTTGGTGTTTTTAGTAATGATGAGACAGGGTTGAAATAAAAGATGTTCCCTTAAAATGTGTTTCGTTGTATTGATGGTGCAAGAAAACTGTAGTAACCTTCTGTTTGGTGTTGGTAAATTATGCTAGAGCATTAGTACTGCAGCAAAACTTACCATTTGAATGTTAGCTGAGTTGAGTGCCCTGCCTTTAAATGCAGATGTACTTGATTACCGGCACCACTGTCAAATAGATCTGCTGTTATTATTTAATATCTTCGTTAATCATTTGGACAGGTGGTGCCCAACTGTCTGGCCCTGTGGGCTGGGTGAGTAGCACTGGGTCAGTCCACAGGCAGGATCCCACGTGGGGGCAGCCTGTGCGCCCACATTTGGCTGCGGAGTGACCCTGCGGCAGCATACCAGGGCCACGTTTTCCAACTTGCAGGGCTCTCCCCCAGGTCCAGACATTTGGCGGTGAGGAAGTGGTGGCAGTATTAATTGCTGCTTCCCTGCTGCCAATGTGCTGGACCTCAGGGGGGCCCCATGGGCCAAATGACACAGCTCTGGAGGCCAGCCATGAGCACCACCGATTTGGATGATGGGATTGAGTGAACACGTAGTAGATTTGCAGATGACACATTTGGGTGGAATTGCAGACACTGGAGGGCAGGGCCAGGGTCATAGTTTCATATTTTCTAGGTTTGGAAGGGACCTGAACAGATCATCAAGTCCGACCCCCTGCCCTGGGCAGGAACGAGTGCTGGGATCAAATCACCCCAGCCAGTATCTACCCAGCCTCCTCTTGAAGACCCCCAGGGTAGGGGAGAGCACCACCTCCCTTGGGAGCCCATTCCAGAGCCTGGCAGCCCTGACTGTACAGTAATGTCTCCTGATATCAAGCCTGAACCTGCTCTCAATCAATTTGTGGCCATTCTTCCTAGTAACCCTGGGTGGTGCCGGGGGAACAGAGCCTCCCCCAATTCTCGCTGGTTCCCCCTGGTGGGTTTGTAAACTGCCCCCTGGTGAGTTTGTAAGTGGCCACCAGATCCCCTCTCAGCCCTCTCTTGTGGAGGCTGAACAGGTTCAGGTCCCGTAGCCTCTCCCTGTAGGGCCTGCCCTGCTGCCCCCTGACCATGCGAGTGGCCTCCTCTGAACCCTCTCCATGCTGTCCACATCCCTCCTGAAGTGCGGTGCCCAGAACTGGATGCAGTACTCCAACTGCGGCCTGACCAGTGCCGCACAGAGGGGGAGGATCGCCTCCTTGAACCTGCTCGTGATGCATCGGTGGATGCCCGACAAGGTGCGGTTAGCCTTCCTGACTGCTTCCTCACATTGGCGGCCCGTGTCCATCGTGGAGTCAACAATGTCTCCAAGATCCTTTTCAGACACTGTGCTGTTGAGAAGGGTGTTCCCCAGCCTATAGGTGTGTTGCTGGTTCCTTCTCCCTGGATGCAGCACCTTGTGCTTGTCTGCGTTGAACTCCATCCCATAACGTGGGAGGACCTTCACACAAATGCCAGTGTCTTGGCTGACGCTAACACCATCAGTATGGAAGCGCTGATTATTCAACATCTGCTGCATTGGACAGGGCACTGTGTGTGCAGGCCTGATGTATATTGACCTCAACAGCTGCCCTACTCCCAACTCAGTCAAAGACAACAGACACGCGGGGGCCAGAGGAAATACTTCAAGGACACCCTCAAGGTGAACATTAAAAAGTGTGGCATTGGCGTCCCAAATTGGGAGAAACTAGCCCGGGACAGGGCTACATGGCAACGTCTTTCCTACTTTAAGGAAAACTGTCTTGCCCTGGAGGCAGAAAAACGACAGAAAGGGAAGGAAAGGAAACAAGATTGAGAAATTTGTGGTTCAACCCTCCCTTTAACCTTAGTCATACATGGACTCATCTGCAACCCTTTACTTGACCCGTGGAAGTGATCATTGTCAACCATGAGGGGTTGCTGCTGCTGATGGGCAGCTTGGAAAAAGTCCAGCAGAGAACGAAAAAAATAACTAGAGGCCCAGGAAGCATGACTTATGAGGAAAGGCTAAAAGAACTAGGGTTATTTAGTCTGGAGAAGAGAAGACAGGGGGGATTTGATAACAGTCTTCAAATACCTGAGTGGAGATCGTAGAGAGGATGGAGATGCACTTTTCTCTCTGGCTGTAGGGGACAGGACTAGGAGCAATGGTTTCAAGCTGCAGCAAAGGAAATTAAGGTTGGTCATTAGGAGGAACTTTCCAACTTTAAGGGCGGTCAAGCATTGAAACAGGCTACCTAGAGAAATTGTGATCTCTCCATCTATCGACATTTTCAAGAGCAGGTCAGACAGACGGTTGCCTGGGATGGTTTTTGTCAGGGGTGATCCTACCTTGAGCAGGGGCTGGACTAGATGACTTTGTGATGTTCTTTCCAGCGCTGTTTTCCTATGAAAGGTGAGTGAGTTTGATTCAGTGATGGATTTGTTTTCATTAGCCCGAAAATCTCCCTGACAAAACAAAGGTAGTAAACAACCTGCTGAGAAATGTTCACAGATTCAGAGAAGTTTCGGGCTAGAAGGGACCTTGTGAGATCATTGGGTCCAGCCCCTCTGCTCTGGGCAGGAAAGACTGCTGGGGTCAAATAACCCCAGCAAGGTGTGTCCAAAAACCCCAAAAACCCTAGCCCAAGAACCCTCTAATGTTATAAGTCCAACAATATTTGATATTGGCTTCTTTCTGAGATTTAGTAGGCTCTCTAGGAACAACCTACAGTGTAATGTTTTCCTGCAGCCACTAGTTCAGATAGTGCCTGGTACAGAGAAGCTTTACTGGCTACAGAACAGGAGTTCTTTGGGGAAGAAAAGGTGAAATATGGGCTTAGATTCTTACTGGAACAACAAACTTTTTATATCGAAGTGCTGGTGTTTCCATCATTGGTTTGTGGGGCCTGGAGCGTTTCTGAAGCAAAGGTGCGAACACAAGTTGTATTACGTGTTTCACAAACCTATATGTCTGAACATAAGGCATCATCAGTCTTGAGACCATCACCCAACAAGCCCAATTTGGACTTCAGTTTTCCTCTGAACTCTGCCCTACAGCACTCGGTGTTTTCTCCATGCTGTATCTTCTCTTCCTTGACTGGCCAGCCAAGACCGTGCTTGGGAAGCTTAACGCCTGAATGATTATCTGTATTATTTTGGTGCTGACTCGTTTCACTCCGTCTCTCAATAAGCAGTGCCCAACAAGTTAAGAAATCTTGTTTTGTTGTTCCAACAGCCACTAAAGCAGCTTGCCTGATTCTGGTATCTGCCCTCTCTTTGTCTTGGTCTTAACAGCGGTTGGTGGAAAAGTTAATTCTTATTTAGCATAACAAAGGGGTAGAGATGATAGACTCATTAAAGAGGCAAGGATTTCTTTGGATGATGGATATTATTAGACCAACTGCAGAGTTGGGGTAGAGTCAGACAAGCTGCTGTACACAAGACACATTCTTCTTCGGGTCTACGACTCTTGCAGTCAATGTCTTGCCTAACTATCCCAGCTGCACAGTTGGTCCCACAAAAGATATCAGCCTAAGAAATGCTCTCTCACATCATTCTTGGGCCATCGTGCTACATCATCACTCTAACACTACCATAGGCATCAAACAAATTTGTCGCCACCCCTAAGGGGATGTTTGTTTCTGCCAGGCATTAATGGTTGCTTTCAAACCATTTCCCACTGTTGCAGAATTCCAAAGAGAATTTTAAAATGCTAAGTATGGAGGTGTCTGTAATGATAGGATAAAACCAATCCTTCTGTGGCACTTGTAGAGCTGAATACATCCAGGGATATGCCCTATATCTCTCCCTATGCTGCTTTGATGGTGAAGCTTGGTCCTGATCTGACAGTCCTGCTCGTAGACCTTAGGTGCAGTTGGCTTCAAACAGAAACATGCTACTCATGCAGAACTGTGCGTCTGGTGAGAATTAAGCACCTCTCCCTGCGCATTTCCCAACTAGAATCGAAGCAGTTGGCTATACGAATGGCGTGCTCACCGCAAAGCGTGCAATGTTTCCAGGAAGAGTTTCAGTGTAACAGTTTTGATGAATTCACACCGCACCAGCTACCTGTTACTTCATCGCAATTCAGTGCTTCCACGCAGATTTCCCTGAACTATGTGCACAACACAACTGAGTGGACATCCCGTAGTCCTTTGCAGTGCTGCTTTGCCCCATGTGCTCTGGGCTGTGCTGGATGTCTCCTGCAGCGTCCAGGGGTCAAATGCTAAAAATCCGGAAAGAGAGAACACCGGTTTCAAACTCTGGCAGCAGCAGCAAAGGGATTTTCATCTCTGCTGAATTATGCTGATGAGGAATGCTATGAATCTTGCCCTTTCTGATCTCCTGCTGTCAAGTACATGCTGCTGTAAAAACTGCCCAGGAGTTGCGTTGGGACTTCATGCCAGCCACTGCAGTTTGCCATGCAGAAACCTGTTCTGACTTGGCTGTTTGTGAAGCTGGATTGCCTGCTACAGGGAACGATGGTGAGGGTAGGAAGACAAAGGTGAGCTCCAGATAGTCATCCAAAAAGGATTATGCTGGGACAATTTATACTCTGGGGATTGCTGCTTCTAGGTCCAAGAAACATGTATGGACTGCTGGGAGAGGACTGAGCTGCAGACAAAGAGCAATCAAGTATTGAAAGATCGCATCAAGGGATAGCAAGGTAAGGTCATAGCGTAGTATTGTATGTTATTGATATGATGGCCTGTACAGAAATAAGGGATAACATGGATAAAGCAATATGTTTTGAAGCAAAATCATTCTTGGGAAAGATGGCAAAAGAGGTTCTGCTGAAGTAGTGCTGGGAATCTGTTATAGATCTCCAGGGCTGGATTTGGACATGGGCAGAAGTCTGCCCAATCTCATTAGAGGGAAATCCTATGGGAAACTCATGATGAGAGACTTCAGCTTCCTAGGTACAGACTGAAGAACAAAGACTATGAATAATAGTACGGCCCAAATATTCCTGGATGTGAACTAACAGATGTCTTCACCAAATACTTATGGAAGCAGCAAATAAATAAATGAATCTGTGATAGACTATAATAATAATAATGAAGACAAAGAAGGGTCCTCAATTCTTAAGGGGAAACTGAAGTCCAAGTGTCCTGCTTCTCAGTCCAGCTGACTTGACGAGTTAATTAAAGTAAATGATGACAAGACTGTGAGGAATCTGTAGTCCTAACAATGGGGAATTGGGGCAGGGGGGCTAGAGGGAACTGTTTAGGATTTTAACTCTTGTGTTCTGGACAACATCTGCCAGAATAAAAACGAAGGACTTACTGAGGGCTGGCTGCTGCCTCTTTTGCTGGTTGTAGATGGAGTGGGTTGGTGAGAAGGGACAAGGGGCAGGCAGAAGGCAAGTTGTTGGCAGGGGTCAAGGTTTCCCATACCCTAGATGGGTTGTGGAGCATTTCCACTTGCTCTGTCTGCATTTCTGCTTGTTGGTTTCTCTGCTATTTGCCAAACAGTCTGCAGAGACTCATAGCCATGTGCTCTCAGCTGTCACTCAGGTTTTCTTCTTGACATTACTGATTGTTTTCAACCAACAACTTGGTTAGACTGTACTTTCCTCTTCGCACGTTCCACACTTATTTCCTTACTTGTCTAGGATCTTCTGGTCTTCTGTTGCCTTCCTGCTCTTTGTCAATGCCGTCATGAGGTTCCTGAACCTCTCTTCCTTCCTGAATTCAAGCTCACTAGCTTCCGATCTGTGGTTAGCAGCACCGTCCTTGAGGTTTTGGAAGTTGCCAGTATTGACCCTGGGTGGTGAGAAAAGTAAAAAGAGCTTATTGAGCTCTTCTGAAAGATGGGGCGTTTCTTGCAGGCAGTGGGTTGCCTGGCCCAAGGATCAGGGAGGTGACTCTGAGAGTCAGGCTATCTAGGACCATATTGCTTGGCTCTTAATAACAGTGCCAGCCTACCAGTCTCATTTTATGAATATTCACCTCCTTCGTGGGCTTGTCTCTTTCCTCCCCTATCTCAGGTAAGTCAAATCTTGTTTTGGGGTTGTTATTTATTTATTTTTTTTTTAAGGCTGTGTTGCATGCCTTCATATTCTAAATAATTCCCAGTTCCTTGTTGCACATTTTTTCAAGTATCTTTCTCATTGTTTTGTGATCCCAGCTCTCATTGCACCTGAATATGATCCCGTAGCTTTATCTTTCAGCGTTCCAAGTTTACCTCTGTGAATATCTATTCATGTAATGTCATTAGCTAGACATTTCTAGGTTCTCACATTAGTGCAGTGCAGCTTTCTCGATTAAAACGAAAGCCACAGGACCACGTGCAAACTTTACGTGAAGTGGTAGAACCGCTGAGCACATACACTATAGGTGGTGTGGTATAAAACAGTGAAAGAAAGATCTGTTTAAAATTAAAGCTACAGACCTGTCAGCGGACACAAAGACCAACCTGAAAAGTGACTGTCACTAAGAGACAGACTAACAACTTTTTAAGTAAATCAAATGCTTAGGAATTTACCAATTTTTCACTCCAGTTTACAATAAGAAACAGCTCTGAGAGACAGCTTGCTACAGAAGAATGAGCACTGAGAAATTTATTATAATGAAAGCCTTACACTTAATTTTAGTTTTCACTTTTGAGTTTAAGCAGCAAGCAGAAAATGAGTGAAAAGCTTGCAAAAGGTTTGCTGATGAATACGGCAAGGATTTTAAGTGATACCTTTTAGTGTACCAGTTGTATAGTTGGGGGTTCTGTTGGAAAGCTTTTGGGCAGGAAAGCAACAAGAGACCAGAGGAAGGTCTTGCAAAAGTTGGTCCAATAATATCAGGAAAAATCTTTGCTGTTTCCTTCACCCAAGAGAAGGTAATCCAACAGCAATTAATGGGTAATTCAATTGCAGTCTATCTCTACTGATGTGGGAAAGAGATATCTGATAGCAGATCACCCTTGAATCTAATATAAAGGGTTATACCAGAGGTAGCAGTAGGAAGCTGAAACAAAGTTGACAAATTCAGGCTAGAAATGCGGCCTAAGTTTTCACGCTGAAGACTGACTAACCATTGGAACAATTTACCTAGGGACATGGTGGGTTCTTCATGACTTCAACTTTTAAAATGTGGACTGGATGTTCTTCTTTGGATAGTAGTATCTTTTATACGCTTGATACAAAATTACTGAATG
>NW_005842335.1:255306-279731 GCF_000455745.1 Alligator sinensis | reverse complement strand
AGCAGGCGAGACTTAAATGATCATAACATTTTAAGACCTCTCTTCTGACCTTCAAATATATTAATCAGGTTTTTCTTTTTTCTCTGTTTATTCTCCTTCCTGGCTTCAGCTTTCTAAATATTCAACACCTTTCCTTTTTCGCTTGTGGGCTTTTCTTTGGTATTCAGTGCAGCATCTGAGTATCTCGTAGACATCAGTAAGTATAGAAATATTAGTCCCACTTAAAAGATGGGGAAACTGATGCACAAAAGGGGTAAATAGACAAGCAAATTATTCTGGTCTATGGCCGAGCGAGGAGCTGAAACTAAATTTCATGTGTTTCAGTCCAATGCCCTTGAAAACAAGGTCCATCCTGTCTTCTCATTTTATGATTATCCATAATGTCATGGGCCTCTATCTCCTTTCCTCCCTCTCTCAGCTAGATATGTCAAGTATTGGTTAAATAAAAAAAGTTGTGCATTTTCTCCAGTATCTTTCCTATAGTTTTATGATTCATAACTTCACTGTATCTGAACATGTCCTCAATATTGTCTTTTACGTTCCAGATTGTCATGTGTGAATCTCTATTTGTATAGTGTCATCAACCAGTTATTTCTATGATTTCACATTAACATTGTGAAGCTTCTTCTGTTTAATTAAAAGGAAAGCCACAGGTGGCATAGTGGAAATCTATGGAAGAAAGATCTCATTAAAATGAAAACTACAGGAGTGGCAGTAGACACAATGGCAGGCATGAAAGGTGAAAGTCACTAAGAGACAGACTAACAACCTTAAGTGGAATAAATGCATAGGAATTTTTCAATTTTTCACTTCAGTTTACACTAGGAGACAGTCTTGAGACACAGTTAGCTACAGAAGAATAAAAGCAGTTCGTTATATCAATATTCCCTACGCTTAATTTTATTTTCACTTTTGACCTTCACCACCACAGAAAATTAACAAAAAGCCTCAATGAGCTGCATCCTACAAACATCATTCAAGCGTAAATCAGCTACATTTCAGAGTTTAATCTGAATAAGTGCTCTAGGGTGAGTCCCAGTATAAGTGGTACTATCATGACTGTAGGGAGAGTTGTCCTCCCTGCAGACTTCTCTATAGAGCCGCCGATGAAGAACTAAGTAAAAACAAGTTCTCCTGAATTAAGCTGTTTACTGACATGACATCTGTTAACATTATTTTATAACTTACATGCTTACCTCTCCTTAATGCTTCTCTATTGTTCCTATTGAGGAAAGGTACCATTCTGCCTCTGCAAAAAACAGACAGAAACAGATATGCAGACTCAAGTTCCCATTTCAAAATAAGCAACACAAGCATTTAGGATTTAAATCCCATTGACTTTCACTAAGATTTAGGTCACCAAGTGCCAAAATTGCTTTTGAAAATAAGACTTAAACACATATTAGACCATAAACGTCTACCTTTATAACTATGTCCGTAAGAATTAAAGTTTGTATGACATTGTTATAGGAGTAAAAGTCATCTTGCAGTGCAGATATTCCAGTGAAAGCTGCTTTGTCAGTGTGACTTGTTTCACTGAACCAAAAGAAGGCATATTGCTCTAAGTACTTTTATTTTGGTAAAACCAAATCTGTTCTTGGAGGGAGGGGAAAGTGCATTGCAATTGTAATAGAAAAATGCCAGCATAGGTAGAGTGGAAAATTTAACATATAGACTAGCTCAAAGTTATTTAGATACTAATGCCTATATTAGAAAGTTTTTAAAAAATAATGCTTATATGATATGTAATTAAGGTCAGATATTAGAAAGAAATGTCCAGCATTGAAACAGGTTATATAGGGAGGCTGTCTATTCTCCATCTTGGGAGGTTTTGTAAGAGCAGATTAGACAAATTCTTGTCTGGAATGGATCAGAAAGGGATGAAGCCACCTTTTCCAGGAGGCTAGATTAAATAATCTCCTGAGGTCCTTTCTAACTCTGTTTTTCTATGATTCTATGATGCATCTTACTCTGATTATGTGACTGTATTTATTCATGCAGTTGTAGTTGCTCCTGTATGATCACAACAGCATCAGTATACACGTGTATCCACCTACCTAATCAGCTTTGTCAAGAGACATTGAATGATGACAATTTGAGGACCCAAAATGACCTGAGGCATGATAGGTGCTGAGCATCTCATCCCTGCCCAGATGGCTGTCCTGGCATGAATGGAAGGGCCTGTATATATGTCTATAGAGTCTCAGGAGCCCAAGAGATTTAGGACCTAAGAGATTTTGTGGGTATTAATTACCCAAGTTGCACTTCGATGCAGACATTTTTTTTTCTGTGGTTCACTTCATGGATCTCAATCTTCTTGTGAATTAGCTCTTTTGTTTTTCCTGACAGCCATACCTTCAGTTCATAAGGAACATTTTGAACAAAGAATGTCTTTGTTGAAGATTCACTTCCAGAAAAAAAGGATGGCAGGGCAGGATGGTACCTTAGAGACCAACTTGTTCAAAGAGGCATAAGCTTTTGCAGGTGATAGCCTGCTTCAGAGCTGTACAACCCGTGGCCCATGAGCAGCCTGAGAGGGGTTAAGTTGCAGCCCCTGGGCTCTCACCCAGCTGCCATTTCCCCCAGGGCTCCAGCTGCAAAAGCAGCCTGAGGGTCTGGGCTCCCCCTTCCTCCTCTGGCTGCTGCTTCCTGTCCTTGCTTCAGGGCATGGAGCAGTGCAGTTCAATGTGGAGCTGGGGGTGAGTCCAGGCTGTGCGCTGAGGGGGTAGATCACACCAGTGTGGGACAAGAGTGGTGAGGGGGCAGTGCGGGTGGTGCCCAGAAGGGTGCAGGTTGCAGCAGGAGGGGGGAGAAATCATGCCTGCACAGGGGAGCAGCAGGGGGGTTGCAGCCCACATGGGTATGCAGAACAACCTGCGGCTCTGGAGTTGGTGCCATTGTGCGGGTTTTGGCTTCTACAGCCACGATCCGCACTTCCATGAGAGAGGTATCCTGGGACGAGATGGTCTTCATCTTCCTTCTAAAGGTAAGAGTCTGTTCTCTTACACGTTGGCTGATCACGAGAGAGGTATCTAGGCAATACAGGGCCCTGTAGCCCGTGTCTCACCTGGTGCAGTCTGGTGTGGTCCCTGGGGAGGGTGGCCCTGCGGGGCTTGGCAGCTGGACAGCCCTGCATCAGATGGCATGAATGGACTTACAGAGAGCAGGGATACTAAACAGAAAGAAAACACTGAGGCACACCAGACTTGACATTTAAACTACTACTTATGCAAAGATTTTTTGTTTGTTTGTTTGTTTGTCACTTCTGTGAGGACAAAGTGATTCCAAAATTCACACTTCTGTTTGAAAACTTTAGTTATTCTTGTAACACTTACCACCTCTGCCTACACCGAGCTTATTCACAGAGGGCTGGAAGGGACCTTGTGAGATCATCAGGTCCAGCCCTATTATTGCAGGATCAGTCTGAGATAACTGTAAGTAAAAGAGATTAGATGGAAAAATATTTCTCTTGTTCATTCTCCAATTTGTTTATTTTGTGCATTGGACAGAACTTGTTGTAAATTAGTCCCACTGTTTCCTCTACATTTTCAGTTAAGCTATTTTGTTTTTCCAGTGGTTTGTGTGTGGCTCTCGCACAGCAAAACGGGAGCGCAAACATCCTGTAAAACAGGAAAATGTAACTCTAAAGTCACAAACATAATGAGGGCGTTAGAGACAATTGTAACACCGGAATTCATTTTAACTCCCTTTATTAACTTTAAAGCAAGTCATTTTATAGTTTCATTTTAAATAAAAATCTTGTCCTTGGTGAAGAATTGCATTGTGCTAAATGCAACTGACTATGAAAATAGTTGTTAAACTCAGCTATATTAATCTGACAGTTTCTGTAGGACTGTAGTTTCTCAAATTAATAAACATAAAACATGCGACATACAAGTTTAGGTTTGTCTCAGAATAAATAGTGAAAAAATCAAGATGAGAGATTAAATTAAATCTATCTGTTAAGGCATTTGTTGGTTAACTTATGCTACTAATAATATATACAATTACTTTTATTTTTATTGCTCAGGCTATGATTTTTTGTTTGTTTTTTGCATTACTCAGTTTGGACAATGAAAAACTGTTGAAGTTTTCACATTTGTTCACAACCAATTTTATCTTGAATTTCTCACCGCTGCAGTGTCTGGATTGCAAACACTACAGGAAATGCTTGGTTTAAACCAACTTTTTCCACTGGAAGTTTTAGGCACAAGTGAGTACCAACATTGTATTAGTCTTTGGTAATTAAAAAAAGTAATCTGAATTTGGGGTTCAATTTGCATTGAAAGAGATTATGTGTACTTTACGGTTCAAATAAACAAGACAGAAGCAATATTTTAATTTCTACCGGTTTCAACAATTTAGTACAACAGTTATTAATTTTCAAGTATAGGGTCATTGCAAATATTCAAGTATAGGGTCAGAACTTCATCCTATTTAAGTCTGTTAGAGTTATACCACTGGTTTTTAGTAAGATAGGATCAGATGTATACCCCATCATACAACCTCATCTCATATAAAAATGTTTTATTCACACACGTTGTTTCATTTATTTAAATGGACACATAATTAAAGATTAGGGTTATATTTATTCTTCTCAAAATTGTTTGGATTAGGTCCATAACTATTCATTCTCCTCCAAGTTATGTGTAGCTCTTATTGCTGTTATGAGTATTTCAAAAGGGGGAACAAACTCCTTTACATTTGCAGTTTTATCCGTCTTTGCTTAGTTAAAGTACAGTATTCACAGCTCTTAATTATTCTTCTGAAACAGAGGCCGAGGAGGGTTGTCTGGGACGGAGAAAGCTGCTCCTATGTTAATAGGCTTCTCTAACAGTTACGCTGCTTCAGATCTGAAAGATCTGAAAGAATAATATTTAATTGACAAAAGTAACAAAAGAGCGCAAGAGACTTCTGGTTCTAAACCTGCTGCAAGAAATCCACATGCAATGTTAGGTGCTCTGTTGTTGCCATCAATTAACGTTCTTTATTAAACACCGGGCAGGCAAGTTTCTCCGGGTAGATGTGATATCTTTTATTAGACCAACACAATACCAAACACCGAGCAGCATGTAATATGGAATGTAACCAGTACTCTGGACTTCTTTCCTTCCCCCCTTCCTTAGACCTTTTTATTTAAGCTCTTTTTCAGTTAAAACATTTGGTTTACACTTTAGAGGCTGTCATGTGGAAGATGACAAGGTGCAGAAATCTAAAGCAAATAGAGATCAACAGATTTTTTTTAAACCAAAGCTGCTTATCATAACAGACTATCTATATGCTATGCTCTCACCTCAGCCTCTGTAGGGTTTAAATTCTTCCCTCTAGCAGGCAAATCCATGGGAACTGGTAAAGTACACAGAAAATTCCATGCAAGTGACTGCAGCCTGAAAAATTCTTCCCTCAGGACAAGTTTGTGGATATTAAAAAAAGGCAGAAAGCATAGCTTTCTAACCGCATGGCTTGTTAACTGCTGGGATATTTTCAGCTGTGGATTTTCAGTTTAATTCCTAGCATTCTGAGACACCTGCATGGAAAGTTGTTTTTTTTTTCCCTGTACTGTTTCTTAGCTCTCCCTTTTCCCTGAGAGCATTCAAAAACCAATTATTTCTTCTTGTGGTTTTCTTAGTAATGAGAGGTAGCAACCACTTTTTGACGAATGAGCGATAGATTAAAGTTGCTGTTCCTCAGGTCTATCACTTGCAGATAAATACTGTTCAAGCGAAGACTCTTACACTGAGGCAAGATTTAACACATCTGGTCCTAAGTTTTTCCACTACCATGAATAAATTATATTCTGTCTGGACCCCATCAGTCCTTTATTTTCTATTAGACATTTTCTGTGTAGTATGATTTTACTACACAGTTATATCACAAATCACTTTGGAGGGAATCAGTTATAAGCATTACAAAGCAAGAAGTGACTCATTAGCTGGGAAGAATTGCCAATAGCTCAGAGGAAGACAATTCCTGATGGATGGGGCATGCCAGGCAGTAATGTGACTCCTTTCTGTGGACAGTCTTTGGGTGAGGACATAAGGAAGCCCAGACTGATGTGCAGTGATTAGGATGGAAATGAAGTCCAAGAGGCATTCAAAAAAAGAGTAGGCCAATTTTAAACTAGATTTAGAGGTGGTTGGGTAAAGGTGACAGCATGAAGAATGAGAGAGCTGCATTGTACAGCTACACTACACTATTGTAGACCAAATTATAATCAGAAGATCATTAATGTATTCCTTCCCAGACAAAAACTAATCATATCAAGAACTAATTAAGACAAAACCCTACTGTTATGAAGGGAACTGTGCCTTACCTTGTCTATGGTTATACAAGTCCAGGTTAGCCAAGGTGTTTATGAAAGTCAGCAGAAGCTGGAGACAAACTGCACTGTTTAATTTTCAAGAACTGTGATAAGGGATCTTCAAGGCTCCTGCTAAAGTCATGTATTAATATGACCACAAAAAAAAGGTGAAAGATTCCAGAAATGAAAGGAAATGGTTATTGAAATCACCAAACCATGTTTATATTGGTTAATATTAATAGGATAAGGCTGCCCTACTAGGACATTGTGTGTGTTTGGGTGGGGGGGCGAGGATGGGGCAGTGGTGGGAGGAGGAGAGACACGAACTAGAAGAAAGTTTCACTATTATGACTGCGCCCTCTGTCAGCCCAGGGTGGCCCACTGTTAGGCCTTCATTGTCCTGATCCCAAGACATCAGATTGGAGAGGGGAATCAGATGTTTTGTCCCCTCTGCCAGCTTTGGTTCAATTCTGCACAATGCCTGAGGTTCAGGGGCAATGTGATGGGTTGGACCAGATGACCTTTGAGGCTTCCTTCTCTATGATTGTAAGGGTCCAAGATTCCTGCTGCCATGCCTCTTCTCCATATGTCTTCCCCACTCAATACCTTTCATTTCAAGTGTTTAAATTGTTATCTCTTCTTTTTCTGTGTATTTAATAAAATATTTTTAATGGCGATTGTTATAATTAGAGTAAACCAGCAATAATTTGACTTGAAGCCCCAGAAGATATTTAACTATTTAATATTATAACACTGAGCAAAGGCTTCATTAATTTTTTATTCTTATTATGCCAGAGATATTTCTTTTCTATCTAATCCTACTCAGAAGATTGCTACAAAGCAAAGACAGTGCTAAAGACGGTTCTGTATGTGGTTCTCTTCTCTAAGTCAGTACCGAACCAGTAAGCAACATTGAATTGTGAGAGAGCTGCGTTGTTTTTCAGATAAATGGAAAAAAGAAATGCTGACTATTTATGGTTATTGAGCATCTTATTGCCTATATCAGCATGGTAACTTCTAGGTGATGTGGACACTGTGGAAGAAAGTGTGTGTGCACCCCAAGTTTTACTTCACTTCGATTTAGTTGTTGTTGAACAGAGGCCAGGCCTCTCTTGGTCTGCTATCTGGTACCATGTAAGCCAGAACGGCCCGTTCCATGGTCGGGTTGCTTGCATCTAAACCAGCACCCCCACCTGGGCTAGCCGGGGTGAGGAGGGTGTGTGGACACTCAGCAAGACTAAAAATCAGGGTTGGCTCCAGGGGGTGCTTTGGGAAGGAGACTGGACAAGGCTTCTTTTTGGAGAGTCCTGGAATGATTCATGACTGTAAGCATGTTACCACCAGTGAGCTTCTTCAGGCAGGTTTTTGTTCCCTGGACAGCTTCTGAACTGGCTCTAGCATTAAACAAACAAAGAAAATAAATAAAATGTTCTGCCCCAGGCACTGGGAGTGGTCCCCTGTGTCTCTGGCTTTCACACAGAAGGCTTTCCCTTCACACCCTGCTCCTCCCTCCTTTCACATCAAGTGGCTCAGCTTTCTGGAATGTTTAACTCCCAGGAAGCTACTCCCTCATTGGTTGCCTTATCACAGTTGCAGCAACTTAGCCAGGCTGGTTAACTGTTCTTAAGGGAACAGGGCATCTTGCTACATACTTCCCCACATAAAAGTGAAGTTGGAGACTTGCTTTTCTGTGTTTAACCCCTTCCTTCGCATGAGAAGAAGTTTGCATTTGTCTGTGTGGTTCCAGGTAAAGGACAAACCTCAAAAGTATATGGCTGCAAAACCAGGTGCCAACATCAAAGGGCAGATGATCTCCCTGCGAGCCAACAGGCATCCATACCTGGTGAGGAGATGGGCGCCACCAGGTCGCTTTGCCTGGAGAATCACCAAGGATGTGCAGCATCTCAGGTGCCGCAGCGGCCTCGGGACTGACTTGACTTGAACAGAGGAGAGACGTGCTTAATTAGTATGCAGTATTTTTATTACATAGCAAGAAAAATAATATTGTCAAAAGTAGAGGGAACTATGAAAGTGACATAATAGAGCATGTTTATTTATTATATCTCTCTCAAGTAGGTATGTGCAGCACAATGTACCGCCGTCCTCACCCGAGCTTTAGCCCATACTCACAACCATATGCCATACACAGGAAAACTAGGTCTTTGACTCTGTTGCTAGCCTGAATGGAAGCCCCTGTGCCTCATCCGTCATACTGTCCTTCACTTTTGTATTTTCTTTATCTTGTATCTCCATTTATTGTTGTCTTTTTGTTTGATCTGAGTTGCTCATACTGCTTATGTCCCCAAAATCCAACAGTCTTTCAATGAGACCACTGACTGGATTTCCAGGTGCTACCACAATACACATGTAATGATTATCAAAGTGCCTTATAGATGGTCTATGGTTACTTTCTGAAATGGGCTGCACGTGAAACATAGACTTCTCTTCTTTTTAAAGCAGATGACCAGTAGGTATAAATTGCACTTAATTATATGTCCTTTGAATTCTCTATAATATTTTTTCTCGGGTGTTCTCTTCATAAATTAAAAGGAGGGCTTTGAAGTTGAGATCTGGATGCAATTTTTTTCTCAAGAGCCCTGTTTCTTATTTGCAAGCAAAATAGTTACTTTAAATGTTGTCTAACTAGACCAAAATTGGTAGTGATGTGGAACCTGAGAAGACCTAATGTAAACGGGCACGTTTTTAATCCTGGATTAAGGGTGCACACAGCCTTAATGGGTGGGGGACAAGGCACTGCACTAATACAGCAATGCCATCCCAACATGGGGAATTTTGAAAAATCATTAATTTTTGTTCTGATTTGGGATTTTTTTCTTGCTATCCTCTGAGCTTTTGTGGTGCACTTGAATTTATTTTCCAAGTGTTTCCTTACAATGACAAAAGCTAAAACCTTGCCTACAGTATAAAGAGGTGAGATTGTCTTGAAATTGCCCCTCAAAAGGTGAGGATTTAAACAAAACACCAAATCCTTTTTTTTTTTTGAGTAAAATTCCAAAAAGCATGAGATCACAGAGTTATAGAAAATGAGGGTTGAAGGGACCTCAGGAGGTCACATCTAGTCCACCCCCCTGCTCCAAGCAGGAACAGCCCCAACTTTAGTAATGCTATTGATATGTTGGGGGAGGGGATGATCCTGACTGATCTGGGGGAGGTAAAGCAAGATTCATTGGTTAAACATGGCTGGATAAACACAGGCTGATTGAAAACATGGCTGGATAAACACAGGCTGATTTGGGGGCGGGACTCGATGATCCTCCGGGGTCACTTCCAGCCTGAATGTCTATGAGATCTATGAAAGGAAGTCAAACACAAGCCTAATTGATGATCTTCGGTTCACTGCAGCCTGACTGAATGATTGGTTTTTCGGGGAAAGGGAAACTAGATACATGCAAGTTTGACTGATGGGGGCACAGGTGCCTGAAAGTAATTGATGGGGGATGGGCATATAAAAGTTTGACAGATATGGCCAAGTCCACAGAAAATCTTCTCCAGCGGGAGTAACACTTTTCTTTCAGATTATATCCTAGAGGACGCAGTTCACGTGCAGCTGCTGACACATCAAGGTTGTTATGCCTTTGCTGACATCAAATGTTCTTTATTGACATGTTACAGGGATGTATTTGGTAGCCGTGTTGGTCTGAGACAAAAAAGAAATGCGAAACTCTAGAACTCTTGGTTCAGAGATGAAACCTTTTATTAGACCAGCTAAGAAACTGCAAAAAAAATAATCTTTTTCTGCAAGCTTTTGGGCGCACACAGCCATCCTTAGGCTGAAGGAAAATTAAATAAATCTTTTTACCATCTTGAATTTTCCCTGAGCCTGAGAAAGGGGAAAGCTTGCAGAAAACTTGCACATGGCCAAGAGTGATTTTTTTTTTTTTATAAATAAATATACATATATACGTTTATGAGGACACTATCATCCTAAATGAACTATTTTAAAATAATGTTCAGTTATAAAGAGAAAGGAAGACTTGGAGATATATTTTATTTCTTCTTTTGATGTTTGGTTCTGAAGTGCATATTTTCGCATGAAGCAAAGATTTTCTTGGTGATACTGTTTACTTCATAGCTGAAAGAGATGTTAAACAAACCTTCAGCCACAATGTATGCCATTAACATATCACCCCAAAACCTCGCTACTTGTGCATTTGCTTAACTGTCACAAGTACAATAACACTCCAAGCCTACGATTTCTGTGGTAATGTGTCTGGAGTAAAAAGAGAAATCTGAGGTCCTGTCTTCAGTGGGTAGGTGGGGGTGAGTAGCAGAGAGGAGGAGTCTGGTTTGAGACGGTCCACGGTAGGTGTGTCTACACAGCCAGTTGTCACCTACTGCAATCTGAATCACTGTTTTTCTGTGAAATGCTCAGCGTTCTGGTACGTCTCCCATGACCCTCTATCCCACTACTGTGTCTTATGCATAGTGAGAGTCTTCTCGTGGCTCTTTGTGTGATCCATGTTAGAAGCTGGCCAAAATCAACAGGTATTATGGGAGTTGGGATCAAACCTCCGAATTCCCATGAATACTCTCACTATCCTAGCATCTTTTCTTTGTTTTCTTTCTTTAATTGGCTAGTGCTATTCTCAAATTGTTACCAATCAGCATTAACAACACAGTTCTTTATGCCATTGTACTGGTTGCCATAATCATGCAGCAGCTTGTCGAGATTTATTTGTCATCTTGTTACTGGGTTAATTGAGTAAAATCTGACACCCTTTTTCACCTAGTAGTTACCTTAGCAGCAGCTATAGCAGCAGGAAGAAGAGGAGAAAGACATAGATCAGCAGCTTGTGGAAGACGTGCATGTGGATCGCGTCCACTTAATGCAGCATTGTTTCTGGGTTCATGAAATGGATGTATCTCATGAGGAAGGATTGTGCTGGACACCTCGTATGACCAGCTGTTGCTGCATTATTTAAGGATGGTAAAAGACGTTTCCAGAAGGCTGAAAGGAGCTGATCCCAGAACTTCAGTAGTTGTATGGCAACATGGGAGCATCCCTAAGCGTTCAGCAGCGTGACTCTTGGGAATCTCCTTACCACCCCCCGGTTGTTACCAGTCAGTAAAAAACAAGGTGACCTGAGGAACTCCATTCCTGGGATCACTTTGACTGAGGTACAGTACACTTGCTACTACAAGGTCGTGTCACTGTATTAGATTGTCAGTGCTCAGAAGGTTATTGATAGCTTTGTGTTCGCTGCTTTGAGGACTCCTGAATGGCACTGGGACAATTTCCGTAATGGACCTTACAGGCCTATTTTTCCCCCCCATCCCAACTCTCTGAGTTCATAAACTGGAAGGGTGACTTCACAGTAGTGTTGTAATGCCTGGTTAATCAGTGGTAAATTAACCAACATTTGGATTCTGTGGTATCAAAAATTAGCATTCTTCCCCCTCGATTCTGAAATGCAATCCTTATAGTTTCTTTCCAATATTGGGAAAGTAAGGCAATAATCAATATTTTTCTGCCATCTTCCTTTTGTGTCCTGGTATCCTGATGCAGTGAGCTTTTTTCTGTACTATTCTAAGATGTAAGTGAGTGTGTGTATGTCTGTTCATAATCCCTAGAGAGTGCCCTGCAGCTCCCTGTTTGTTTTGATAGTCTTGCATGTAATGCTGAAGCTCTGCTCAGGTGGCAGCCTATCCTTCGCCTTCTCAGCCCTGAGAAACATGCTCCTTTCCTGAGACAGCTGACCATGCTAATTTGAATTCTCTAAATTGTTCCTTTTCCTTTGTCTTTCATTTTTAAGAGTCGTGCCCTTGCATGTCACGTCTGCTCTGGTGCATGTCCCAATGAAGATGAGAAAAGAACAGTGCTGATTCATCTTTGTTCATATTCCAAAGCATAAAAGATAATCCCCCCTGTCCCCAATCGGCTCAATTTAGATTGTATCTTCTGTCTTTTCCTAGGATTGGGAGATATGGGGATATGGATGGTAAGGTGGTTAGACATTAAGGAAGTTGAGGAGCTTGCAAGGGGCAGGTTAGTCATAGCTTGTGAATATGGGACTGTTCAGCCTAGAAAAGGGAAGACTTCGGGGGGATTTGGTAGCAGCTTACAAATATATCAGGGGAGAGCATCAGGGGCCAGGAGAACAATTAGTCACCAAAGCACCCTAGGGAAAAACCAGAAGCAATGATCATAAATTCCTAGAAGAAGGTTTCAGACTGGATATAAGGAAAAACGTCTTCACGGTTTGTGTGACCAGACTCTGGAATAGACTCCCAACGGGGGCGGTGCAGGCACCTACCCTGGAGATCTTCAAAAGATTCATAGATGCTAGGGTCGGAAGGGACCTCAACAGATCATCGAGTCCGACCCCCTTTTAGAAGGAGACTGGACGTACACCTTGCTGGGGTTATTTGACCCCAGCAGTCAGCCTACCTGATGATCTCACGAGGTCCCTTCCGGCCCTAAACTTCTCTGAATCTGTGAACCGGTGGCCAGTCCTCACACTGGGGAAAATGTTGCTGTTCTGTGTGAACAGGAAGCAGGAAAAGTGTTTAGAAGGGGTTTGCAAAATATGCAGTGACATTATGAAGGGTCACCTAATCCTTCCCCCTCCCCCCAACAGTGCCTTAGAACTGCAAAGACGTCATTCTTACTTACGCTGGTACGAAAGATAAAACAGATTTGCTTTGTAATATTAAAGCCATAATGAAGATGGCAGGGCAGTGTGGTACCTTAAAAATTAAATCATTTAGAAAGGCATAAGCTTTCTTCTGCCTGATTTCGGACTAGCATGGCTAGCATCCGTCTCTAAAGCCATAGTAAAACAGCAGAGTCTGTTGAAAAATAATGGAGTTTCACAGTGATTGTCTGGAACCACAGGGACTACTCATGTCCTCTGCGTCTTGTCTTAGTGGTGCCTCTCTATCACTGTGTATTTTCCTGCGTATCTGAAACAGAGTTTATTTACTTTATTTTAAAGTAATGCTTGTGCCAGAAGAAAATGCTGACATAGAATGTTATGAAATATGTCTTAATGTGCTAGAATAAAATATTGTGGAATAGATCTAACAGAAACCTAAGATTATATGATACTATAAAATATATATTAAAAGTGGCATAAAAGTTGTTACCGCAAGAAAGAGAATAAACTATGAAATAAACTAATTTAAATGGTCCCTGCTGTTGGATTTATGATTTTAAGCTATGATTATCTAATGTAAAATGCATAAACAGCAGTAGTGTAGCAGGGCACAGAGGCAGTGACAACTTCTGGTTGCTGCTTCACTGCTGGCTTGATCATGCAGCTTCAGCCACAGCTGTTTGGGGTTTTTTCAGGTCCCCCCTCCCCACCAAAAGTGGCGCCCAGGGCTGTTACCTCTGTTGTTGCACCCTAGTCATACTACTGATCAACAGTGCTAGGAAGCAGGACTACCTCTTCCAGCGGAGTGTCCGAACCGCTCAGCTGCAGAAGTAGGTTCCCTCCTACTTCTTCCAACCACCTGACCCTTGCTTTCTTGTTTAGGTGGTACAGCTTCAAAAACAGACTGGGCAAGACCCCTCACCTATTCTCTAGCTTGGTGTTTGTAGGAAGTGGGAAATTTGGGTTCCAGTTGTTCAGTGGGCCACTTTTTGTGGCACGGCCCCTACCATAGGCCACAAGTCTCTGCCCCTGGAGCATCCAGCTGTCTTCCTACCTTGGCTGCTGACCCCTATCCCCTCTGCAAGGAGGGCAAGCACCGATGTGGCAGTGTAGCAGGCTCTGCCGCAGAGGAGAATGCTGCGGAGGGGGCAGCACAGTGCAGCACTGTGCTACTGATCCCCAGCATCAGATCAGACCTTTACCAGCCAAACCAGACTGCTTCCTGAGAGCCTCTGCGACCTCAAACAGAGCTTGGCTGCCTCTTAGGACCAATTTAAATACTTTAGAGCTTGGGGAAATTGAATCTCCAAAGTGCTCTGGGCCTCACAGCTATATGGAACTCTATCCAAATCACTGATTGTTTTAACATTTTCCTTGAAAAGTTTTATTTTATGATCATCTCTTCCTGGAGAGCACTTTTATAGGAAAGAAATGTATTTTAACTATGATGGATATATCAAATAGAAATATAGGGCAGAAAAGGAGATGGTCTAATCCAGCATTTCCTAAACTGTGGAGCACGCCTAGAAGGGGACCACAAATAAAGATAAATATTACCCAATAAGTCCACTGCCCATGCATGTGCAAATCATGCAAATACTGTGCATGAGCAAAAGCATCAAATTACATTCGGCTGCTGAAGTAGGATGACACAAGCGTGGCTGACCTAACTCTGCTGGCGCATAAATGCAAAAAGTGTGGGAAGTGCTGTTTTAGCTTGCCCCTCAATTCTGAGGCAAAATCAAGTATTATTGGACCATTCCTGACAGAGTGCGTTTAACTTTTTCTTTAAAACCTTCAGTGATTTCATTTTGTTTTTAGAAAACTTAGGTACAGGTGAGGCCACATCTGGAGTACTGTGTCTAGTTTTGGGCCCCCCGTTATGTTGATATTAGGATAAAGAGTGTGTTAATTTATATTTTGTACCTGAACAGTATTTCTTGCCTGCCCTACAGACTTATGCATATGTATAATTTTAGTACTCAAAGTACTGTATTTATTCAAATACAGGACAAAAAGCCCCTCATCTTGCAATTGCATACAAGGAAATCTCACTAAAAAGACTGTCATTAAACTGCTGCTGAAATCAGCATGCGCTCAGCAATGGAACTCAATGATGAAGTTAATTAAATGCAGCTAACAGTGAGAGTAGCTATTAAACATATGGCCCGCACTGGCAAACATGCTGACAAGAGCCCCTTTTTGCACATTTTATTAAAAACACATGTATTACTCTACACTTACAAAACTTCCCATATTAAACAACGCTGTTTTACCAGCACTTCATATTGCAACCCAACTATGTAACAAATGATAAACCTACATATGTTAAAAAAAAACCATGCAACATACATCTACTTCCCCAAGACCCCCTAAAAAAAACAAAAAATGCTATTTCTTCATAAGGAGCCCCATAACTATTATTTAATCTCCCTCTAAAAAGCTATTACGCTTAAAAACTGCCTGTAATACCTTTAAAATGCCCATCAGTACACTCTATTGGTTCAGTGAAACAAGTGTGACTAGTCCTTTTTCCTCCATTTCTTTTCTGCTGCCTCTTCTCCAATCTCTTCCTTGTCCCGATCGATGTAGTAATTCAGTTCATACAGTCCCAACATCAGGCACTCGAAAGCCAATGTTTTAAATACCCAGGGGTTTCTTACTTTCCACATATTTGTTTGAACACTTGCTACCAGTGCTCTCAATATTATTTTCTCAGGCCGTTTTGGTACGAGTCTGTATAGTACTGTCTCTTCAGATAAGGACTGGTTTATTTTTGTGACACTCCAAAAGAGATGTACCCTTTCCCACACAACCTTTGCATATGTATACTCCTACAATGCATCCCACGGTTTCTTCCTCCCCACATCTCTCCCTTGGACACACTGCTGATGCCCCTCTCTCACCAGCAAGATATTTCTCACCATCAGCTGAGCCAGATCAGCATGCTCCCCTTTGTCGTTTGTTGTCCTGCTGTGAAGTTTCTCACCGGTGCCATACTGTCTCCTTCACTCACAATTTTTGTCAATCTCTTGTGATCTTTCAGGGCCTCCAGCCCCACCTCTCTTATTTCGTACATTTTTATAAAACTTTCCATTCTTATGTGATGAACGGGAGATTGCTACACCAGTGGCTTCTTCCAAGGGCCCCCATACATTTCCCATTTTCTCAAGATTGTACCTGCTAAAAATCAGCTAAAGTGTGCTGCTTTCCCTTCAGCCCTGCTGCCGCTTTACACATTGCATGAACGCAGTTGTGTAAACAAACAGTTCTATGTCCAGCATCCCTCATTCCTCACCTCTCTTGCTTTATACAGTCCAGCCTTTCTCTTTTTGCTTTCCAAAAGAACATACATATTTCCCTGTGTACTTTCACTAGCATGATGCTGGAAACACAATTCCAGTATACAAAATTATTGTCAGGAGCACGGCCTTAACTGCCACCACTTTTCCAGCAAGGACAGTGTCCTTCCCATCCACAACAACCATAATACTTGTTGCACCCTGGCTGCCACCTTTTCCCAGGCTTTATTTTCTTTCCCTTCTGCCCTGGTTGGGATCCATACAACCCTGCTCTCTCCCTCTACTACTTGTAGTCCAAGTTTCTCTAGGTCCCGCCAGTTTCCCACTCTCATCATAGCTCTTTTAATTTTGCTTAATTTAGCCCCAGTCACTTCACCATACTCTGTTGTATGTTTTTGTATCCTTTCAATCAATCATTTTTCCCTAGCCACTACACTGATGACTTTACTGCTCCTCCTCCTAGTATCATTATCCCACTTATGATTTTATCTTTCCTTATTCTTTGTGCCAGTGGCTCCATTGCACATACAAATAATATTGGCACCCTCATCTGACCCTTGGCTTGGATTTTAAAGGCTCTGCTCAGATGTCCATTTATTAGCACTTGGCTTTCTATATAGCAGTCTTATCTGACCTATCAGTTTCTCTGGGAAGTCCATTTTCCTTAATACTTCAAATAGAAAATCATGGTCCACTCTATCATACGCTTTCTCCAGATCCAAATTTGCTACTGCCATGTTCAACTTCCTCTCCTGAATGTGTGTCAGAGTATCGCTTCTCAGCCAAACGGAGACAGAAATCCTTCTGCCTGGGACTGCACAGGTTTGATCTTCATGCTTCACTTTTTTCACGTTCTTCCTATTCTCAGAGCTACTGTGTAGGCCAACAATTTGTAGTCTGTATTTAGCAGGGTAATTGGTCTCTAGTTCTTCAGAAGCTCTTTCTCTGCTTTCTTGGATAATAACATTGCTATCAATGCTTGTAAAATCCTTCCCCACCTCTCCTTTTTCCACTATTTCTTCAAAGACCTCTGCTATATTGATTCCCACCAGAATTTCTTGTAAAATGCCATGGGTAGTCCAGTCCCTCTGCTCCTGGAGGTTTTCCTCTTTTAAAAGTTTTTAAGCACTCTTCCGCTTCCTTTAAACGTATCTTTTCTCCTATCTTCTGTATTTTCTATTCCTCTTCTTTCTCTTCAGTCTCTTCCAGAAAATTCTTGATTTCCTTCCTCTGGTATAATTATTCATATATAGAATCTAATTATTAGGGTGGTCTCCTTATAATCAGGGTTGCCTTCTCTTTTGAGTAAATACAGTAAATTGGAAAGGTCTTAATCAGCAGGTGGCAACAATATATGAAAGTGTCCTGAGCAAACTTTAAAAACAGGTTCTCCTCTAAAGGAGAAAAATGTGGCTTTTCCCTTGCAGGCTGGCAGAGCTCCAGTCTACAAGGGGCTGCTTGGCCCCCCCTGCCCCACACACTGGGAGGCTGGGGGCAGGGGACAGCCAGTCGGGAATGAGGGGCACTGGGACAGCACTAGCCATCTATGTTTACAAAGAAAGTTGAGAACCACTGATCTCAATGACAGTCGAGCACATGGATCTTTCCAGAATCAGGGCCCTAGAAAACATAAATCTCCAATCCTCATTACATCACCATTGCATCACCATTACATCATACATTTCACGGTATGTGCTGAAGCTCACTAGATTTGGCTCTGATAACCTTCCAGGAGCTGTGAATTCCAAATTCAGGGACCCTCACATGGCAGCCATATCTCCCTGATGAAGTTTTACTTGAGCAGCTCATAGCTTCTCACTCAGATTTAACTGCTGCATTCGGATACGGGCCGGCAGGTGAGACAGTCACTTCACGAAACAACCAACCCAGCACCTTACTTGCATCAAGTCGTAAACAGGGAGACAGTAACAGTCTTTTAAAAACATTGTGCAAAACAGAATGACATCCTGTTTGGAATTTTAAGTTTATGCGCAGAATAAAAATCACGATGAAATGGCTATAGGTTTATCAAGAAAGTAAAAGCAAAATTGAATGATATCCAATAAAAAGAGAGAGTTCAATTAAAACTTTTGCAAGAGTAGGCAGATGTTCCTTCTGAGAAAAGCACTCTGAAAAGACACAATCATAATAAATTCAAGAATAAAGTATGTACATGGGCACTGGTTGCAAGAAATATGAACAAAAATATACAATTATTCCAAGAAAGCACTGCCATTTTATACATGAATTATTAGTATTTTTTAAAATGTTATTGCATAGTTACATAATTATGACCTAGAGAAGTGCAATAATTATTTCATTTAGATATATTGCATATAGAAATTATATATTTTATGCAGTGTATTAGGTATTGCTGAAACGCATGAAAATGAACTGGATCATAGGGGGGAAATCTTAAATCCACCTTTTAATAAAGGAGAAAATTAAGATGATCCCTGTAAGAATTTTTGTCAGAGCGAGGAGCGGGGGAAGGAGAAAGCTAAACTCTGATTGCTACAGTGCACGATTAAGGAGTAAGTTTATCTGATTTGAATTATACGAAGTAATAGGTTCAGTCTCATCCCAGGCCCACCCCCTTTCCCAGCCCGAGGGGAGGGAGCCTTTCATAATGGCCTGTGTAAACTGATGCTCGTGCAGTCAGAGTTGGAAGTGCTGCTCCTACAACTTAAAGCAGAGGACAAACAGCAACCAAATAAAGCAGCTGCAGAAGCAAATTGGACGGGTTTTTTTGTTTTTTAATTGAAAAAAAAAATGTCTCTTTTACTGAAGGTTTTGAAATCCAATTGTAAGCAGGCTCTTGAACCCGAGAGATGGGGTTGCTTTTATCGTGTGGTTTTTGTCTGCAGGTTTCAACAGCTGCCCAAAATGTCTAGCAGCCCCGCTCTGGAGGTGCAAAATAATCCAGCGGCAAAAGCAGCAGCAGAGGACAAAGAGGAGGAGATGGCAGTGGCGGAGGGAGCAGGAGGGCTGTTGAAGCCTGCCCAGCACCACCGCCACCACCACAGGGTGAGGAGCCTGCAAGAAATGCCTGGACCCAACCTCTTCTGCAACCTGTACGAGTTCTTCTGGAAAGACGGCTTCAGCCGCATTCATGAAATCCAGGTACAAACATTTGTTGCTTTTTTTCTTCCAGGACTTCTCAGTCAAATTGAAAAATGGAGTTAGCACTAGCAATTCATCAAGTGTGTCACTACAGCATCATGTCACCGATGTGGATGTGGCAGAACAGACACGAGACAGGAGCTCTTTCCTTCCCATTCAGTTTTCGTGCAACGTGACTTAAAAACCTCTGCTGTTTCCAGTAGAAAAGAATGCATTCAAATCTTGCTTTTCAGCCCCAAAGCAAAGACACAAGCTGTATCAGTGCAGCTGAGCCTCGAGTTGCGAGAACGAGATTATTTTTGTGCATGTTTTGTACCTATATATATATGCTAACTCGGGGAGGGGGGTTTCTACATCCCTACATCAAAAAGATGATTTTGGTACATGTTTTGTACCTATATACACTGACTGTGAGGGTTTTTTTACATCCCTACATCAAAAAGATGATGTTGGTACATGTTTTATACCTATATACACTAATTGTGAGGGGGTTTTCTACATCCCTACATGAAAAAGATGATTTTTGTGCATGTTTTGTACCTATAGACACTGACTGTGACGGGTTTTTTTACATCCCTACGTGAAAAAGATGACTTTTGTGCATGTTTTGTACCTATATACACTAATTGTGAGGGTTTTTTTACATCCCTACATGAACAAGATGACTTGTGCATGTTTTGTACCTATAGACACTGTGATGGGGGTGTCTACATCCCTACATCAAAAAGCTGATTTTTGTGCATGTGTTGTACCTATAGACACTGTGAGGGGGGTTTCTACATCCCTCCCCCCGCCTATTTGAACGTTTTCCCCTTCAGCCAGCTAAGATTTTGGGAGCTATGACTAAAACTGAATGCTTTGCCCGTTTCTCACTGAATGCTCCCTACCAAATCCACCCGTGACAAATTGTAAAGGACTTTTTGTTTTGTTTTGCGGGGGCGATTTTAAGACTGAGGAACACGGCAGGGGGTGGGGGAGGATTTTCTACCCGTCTCTTAGAAAACCAGCCACATCCACCTTCCGGATGAAGCTGTGGGCACCAAAAGGCAGAGAGTTAGTTGCCCGTGTTTGTATCGTGAAAACCGAGTCCCAGTGCAGCTGGGGTCACAACTCGACGGGGGGCAGATCTAGCTCTCCAGTTTCTGAGAAGTTTTTTTTTGTTTTGTTTAATTTTTTTAAATCAACCTTCTCTCCCAAGGAGAGAGACCATTTTGTCTCTCCACCCCTCCCTTGCAAAAAAACCCCAAACCCCACACAACAACCCCTCTGGCTATACGGGGGCAGTACATGTGCAGATGTGCGTCGCCGTGAGGGCTCGCGATAGCCGCCAGCCCCAAAGCAGCTGCTGAGGAAAGGTTACGTGACCCTCCCCTCAGCGGGAGGCTTGAAGCCCGCCCTCCCCCGCTTCCTCCCCCGGCTCCTCTGGGGGGGTCGGGGCGCCGCGCGCGCCGAAGGGGTCGTGAGGGGCCAACTGCAGCGTTCTAAAGGGGGGGGGCGCCGCCAACGGTCGCGCCTCTCAACGTTCTAAACGGGGGGGGGGCGCCCCGCAACGTTCTAGAGGGGTGGGGGGTGCCAACGGTCGCACCCCTCAAGGTTCCAGGGGGGGGATCGCACCCAAAGGGGCTCTTGCTTGAAGCAAGGGGCAATGCAATGGCCCTTGCTGCAAGACTGATGCCTTTATGGGGTGGGGGGAGAGACTGGGCTGCTGCTGCTAGTGTTTTCCTGAGGGGGTGCTTTCTTGTGGTGGATGGGAAGGGAGGGAAGTGGCTGCCAAATTTTAGGCAGATAGGGTTCTTGAGGTAAAATCCGATTTTTTTTAATTGGACCAGCGAAATCGTTGGGGAAATTGCTCTTTTGGGCACAAACGCCCTTTTACGGCACGGGGAGAGCCTGATGGTGCGCGTCTGAAGAAGGGTGTTTATGCCCGAAAGCTTGCAAAGAGCAATTCTTCCAACTATCTATCTAATAAAATGGACCCAAAGAACCTTGTCTGCCTGTGTCCTTAGACCAACAGGGCTACAACCAGTGCTGCCAAGTCCGCTTATTGGAATTGGGCTTTTAAAAAAAAAAAAAAAACACCCAAAAACATTGCTTTAATTGTTTGAGAGCAAGGCTCCAGGGTAACTGCACTCAGGGCTGTGGCAGCCCACGGCAGCGTGGAAATGGCAGGTTGCAGCCTTTAATCGGGTGCCGGTGTCAGAGCATGGAGGAAACTCATCCCGCCTTGGGTTCTGGCACCTCCGGGCTCCTGTCCTCCTTAGGAATCAGTAGACGCCAACACCAGGGGTGATGGCTGTAGCCGTGTTGGTCTAAGGACGTGGGCACACGAGGTCCTTTGAGTAGATGTGATCTCTTGTATTCGACCAACTAAATAGTCGGGAAAAATTGTTCTTTGCATGCTTTTAGGCACAAACACCCTTTAGGCACAGACCATCAGACTCTCCCTATGCCTGTAGAAGGTGGTTTTAAACTTTGGATGGACCAGGAATCAAAGCAGGTGCAATTGTATCAATTCCCCCCCCCCAATTTGCCCCTGGCTGTTTTATAAGAAATTATCTCCAATGGACAATGTTATAAAGGGTCCTGTGCCAGCGCAGGTGGATTTAGGGTGAGTGCTTATGTTTAAAGGAAATAAGGAATGATAAGATAAATGCACAGTAATGCTTTTTTTTCTTCTTCCTTCAAGGATGGCCCTCAGTGATTTTTCCTTTGCATACAAAATCATGATGGCGTTATGGCCTTGGCATAATCATTGCTTGAAGAAATTCTCTCTCCTTTAAATATTGGCTAGAGACCATTTCACTTTAGGCACAAAGTAAAGATTCGATACAGTTTGCGTGTTTCCTGTAGTTGGGGTTGAACCTCCCGGCTGTCATTACACCCTGAGAATCCTACCGTGCAAAACATCTTTACCTCGGGCGTTTTAGCCAGAGACTACAAGCTCCCTAGCAGTGTCTCCAGCTTTGCTTGGTTAGTGTCTGGAATGCATTTAATCTCTAGGTAAGGAACCAACAACTGAGGGGTTTTTGCTTCCTGTTTCCTTGTCACATACTATTTGTATCAGCTCATGATTGTGCTCCAGGAGGAATGAGGTGTTACTTGTGGAGCAGACAGTGCACTGAAGGGAGAGATGAAATATCCAAAATCATGTGCTATCAAGCAACCGAAAAAGGAGTTAGAAGGCAGGGTGGAGATAGATATATCTCTATATATAGATATATATGCACCTTGATAGACTGTCAGTGAATAAGGGAAGAGCCATGTTAGTCTGAAGTCAGCTAGAAGGCAGGGTAGAGGCCTTCTGCCTCCCATCAACCAGCAGCAACAACAACTATATTCCTAAATCCCTTCCTTTGTGGAGTCATGACCCTGAGGTGAGGGAGATCTGAATAGGGCAACATCTAGTGCGTGGTAATACCAAGATCAGAGGAAAGTTGTGAGGCTCTCAGATGCTGAAGAAAGTGGAGCAGACAGGCATGGGGCAGAAAAATACTCAGTGGAAACTTTCAAAAGGATGCTCTTGAAGCCCTTTCCATAAGATAAAGAAGATGCCTCCCTCTTGATTTTCTAACACTGCAAGTATGCACTGTTAAGCAAATATACACATTTGGTTTACAATTTACAGTAAGTCAGGATTAGGAAGGCCTGCTTCCCTTCCTCCCCACCCAAATATACAGATTACAATTGTGGGTGCCTCTTGTACTGTGAATTTAAAGGTGGGAAGGCTCTGTAGTCACACTCCCTGTGTATGGGTCAGGGTGTGAAATTAAGCTCATGGCTATGCTTTAAAATGTTGCTGCCTTAATTGTGTTGGCATAGTTAAAGCAGTAAAATAACCACTGTGTAGAAAGCAGTTCAACCAGTGTGAAAATGCTTATAGCAATATAGTTATTCCAGTTTGATGAAGTGAAATAATCCATCTACTGGTATAAAGCTTCTTACGCTAGCATGGCTTCATTTACAACAGAACATTTACCAGCATAATTATGTTGATAAAAAGCCAGAATTCCTTATCATGAATTAGGCCAGTAATGCTTTTTAAGCATAGCCCTGGTAAGGAGAGGAGAAGAGAGGGAAACCTCTAGAAAACTTACTGTACCAGGATAGAAGCAACGAATGTTAGGATCAACAAACAAAAACCAGGACAAATGAGGGGACTAACCATAGCCGGAAGAGGCAGAAAATGGGAAAATACTCTACTAAGCAGGTGGCTTAATTTGAGGGAACAGATATTTATTTCTTCCAATTAATGTTTAAAAATATAGGAGCTTGGAGTTAGGTTCCCAAATCCAAACTGAGGCCAGTGGCAGCCAAACTTTAGGCTTCTAATTTTGAATTTCTTGGCCTAATTGGATTGGTAACCAAGAAATTATCGGTGATCTCTGCCTTGAAAACAGCTAGACTTCCCCAGAAAAGAAAGACAAATGATCTGTTTATGTGCCAGCTAAACATCACATGTTGCCTTAACAACTGACGTATTTGTCAACGTTATGACAATTATTTCAATTATAATACAAATGTAAGAAATGAGAGCTGGAACAGTCCTAGGTAACATATATCAATATGCAACTACTAAAAGATTTAGGATTTTTCCCTTACTCAAATGTAGTTCTGGGAAGGAAAAATAATAATAATTAAAAAAAAAAAGGTGTGAGGATTTTTAGTACGGTACAAGGCTTCTATTTTGTTAAGATTCTCACAAATTTTAACTTTACAAATCATGATGGCTTGTTTGCATACACTCTCTAACTGGATTAAAAACACTGTCAAATTTAACAACGCAGTGAACATCAGGAATGAATTAATCTGAAACCCCTTGGTAACCACCGCAGCTACTTAAATGATGTCCTTTGACACACAGAAATGTTCATGCACCATATGCAGAAAGGATGGGGCAAGTTAAGCGTTTTTACAAAGAAGGGTCTGTTCTCCGTAACATGATTCCAGCATTTAGTTAGTTCAGGCAACAGCAGCGGTGCCTGCAGAAACTCTGGGTAGAAGAGAAGGATTTTGAATTCAGTGGACTCGGAGCTGCTGTGTCCCATCTGGAGGGTGGGAAAATGAAGGTGAAGAGGAAAGAAT
>NW_005842335.1:232716-255296 GCF_000455745.1 Alligator sinensis | reverse complement strand
GGGAAAGAGAGAGAAAGAAGGACTGATGCATAAGAACGCAATTCTGTTTGTTGTTATTGCTTGTCACCGAGACTATAGCCTGGTGTGCTATGGCAGATCAAAGAAGCCAAGATCATTGCCCTAAAGAATTAATTCTTAAGTATTTCTATTTTAATGGAAAGAAAGTAAAAATAATTTGATTGCACTCATGCACATTTGATTTCAGTCCATATTTGTTGTAACTGAATTCTATCCTGCCTTGGATATCTTATGATAACTTAAAATAGTGTAATTGAACGTATGTATGAATTAAGCATGTGATAAAGTATAATGCATTCAGCCCAAGGTTTTTTGAGGTTATTAAACATTTAATCTGTGAAACTGTGGATGACTAAGGCATAGTTTTCAAATTTAGTCCAGATCTACACTGCAGGCGTTTACTGGAAAAAGCTGTTTTGGTTAGCGGTTTGATTTATGAATGACTTCAAGATGCCAGTAAAAGTTTCCTAAGGCAAGGCTGACCAACTTTGGTATGGCTGGGGGCTGCATGCAACACTGGTGTATGGCTCCAGGCAGCACACCACAGGGGCTACATGCTGTAGGGGTGCCTCCTGGTCAGTGCCAGTGGCGTGCAGCCTTTGGCTCCTGAGCCCTCCTGTGCCATGCAGAAGCAGGAGAGGCAGCTGCAGGGTCTTGTTGGTTGCATATTAACCACTTGTGTGGGCTGCCAGTTTGCAGTCCTGCTCTAAGGCAGGGGTGGCTAACCTGTGGCATGCATGCCATGAGTGGCATGGGCACGTGGCAGATTGAGGAAGGGACACGCATCACAGCAGCATATGTGCATTCACTGCAGGAAGCAGAAAGCAAAGCAACAGATTGGGCAAGGGAAGGGGATTGGAGTGGCACTCAGAAGGGTGCAGGGCTAATTTGTGGCACACCTGCCTAAGAGTTTGGCCCCCTCATTGCTCTATGTTATACTGACAAAACCGTGCTTCTGCATGAATCATGTCTTTTTCTTGGGTGACAGCAAGCTGTACTATAAAAGTCTGCTCTAGGAGTGCTTTGCCAGTACAGTACACTTTTTAAATATATCTAGAAAAGTAAAGCTTTCCAAGGATAGATAGAGCTAACCTGTATTTGGACTCCTAATGGTGGGCTTTTTTGTCCCAAATGGATGTTTAATTTCTAGACCAACTCAGAGTGGAAAAAAGTATCTGTTTATATTTGTTGAATTAAGACCTTGTTACACATTAGTTTTAGGTAGCTCCTGGAGCTTTTAACCCCTGGATTGTCCTCACATTAACACCTGAAATTAGCACACTTTAAGGTGGCTTAAAGTTATGCCAGTCCAGGGCAAGTTTATCTCTCATCTGTGTTTCCCAGTTTATGGTTCATTAATGTGTGGGCACTTCCACACTAACCAAGCAAAGGTGAAGACAAAGCAAAGCTGCCCAGGTTGCAGTCCTCTGGCATCCTAGGATGCCGTGTCCGCACCCTGACCCTCCTGTTCTGTGTGGACAAACTTTCCACCTCACCAGCTCTGTAGTGGCCTCTCACAGTTGTGTAGGTTTTTACCCTTAATGTGTGACTGCTCCAAACTTGAGCTATCACTAACATGGATCAGCATTAGAGCAGGTCAAAGTGCAAAGTGTAACCAGACCCTAAGAATAGATTGTCACTTTATAAAATAATCTAAGAAAATGTTTTTTTGTTCACTTTTTTTATTGCTGACTGTTTTCTACTTTCTCTTTCATAATTACCAGTCCCTTGCCTCTAGCTGGTGGTCATAAAACTTATGGATCAGTTAACAGAGATACCTTGTTCTAAGAACAAGATCCTCCTCCACCTCTCTTTTTTCTCTGCACCACAATATATACTTTTATGAGATGTATATGGCAAAATAAATCTACTCTAAATTTAGAAATTTTGGTGCACTGCTTTTTGGATAACAGCTCTAAAAGTGAGACCACGAGTAGACTGCAAAGAATAAACTGAAAAACTGACTTTCATTATATAGGAGTGTACATTTATCTCTTTGTACCTCTGTACTTGATTATGATATTTTTTTCTAATGCAGAACACTTGCTTTTTAAAATCTGTACGAGGTCAAATATTTTTATAATGGAGAACTACATAATAGGTGTTAATTCTCTAAATTTGTAGCTATCTAGTTGTATAATTTCCCCCCTTTATGAGTCTTTTTACCTCATCATTACTCAGTTTACCTAACCCCTTGTGTCTAGAGTTCTGGGGCTTTAATTTCAAAGGTCCTAGAAGTGACCTCCTCTTTTGGTCCTCATGAGTGTTTCAAGACACTTGTTAAGGTGTTTTCTAGTGATGTTTCAAGCTGTTTCTTGACTTGAAGTTTTGCAACTGAGCTCTAGTTTCAATACATGACTGTTCATGATTCTTGCACTAGATTGGTGGTTCTCCACCTTTTCAGACCCAAGGCACACCTCAGAAAATGCCAGCTCTTAGCTGTCACTCGTATTTGACTACAAAAAAATATTAGAGCAATCCTTCTGATGCAAAGAACTTAGAAAGACCACACCATGTCAGAATGTTTTCAGTGCTATGGATTCATACTTGACATCTCTGTTTTTGCTATGAATCATGTGTAGGTGTTTCCACTCCTAACAATGTTACTATTACACATCATCCCACACCGCCCTTAAAAGAATCTAGAGCAGCATTTCTCAACCTTGGAGTTGCAACCCCATTTAGGGTCACAGAGATAAAAAACGGGATCTCAAAGATGCTTGACAGTGTCGGCTGATTATGCATTTAATAGCTTTTTTAGACTTTGTATTCAATGTTGTTTTTTAAATCTAAAAAGAAGTTAAAATGATTTAAAATGTATTAAATGAAAAAAATATCAAGACCATAAACATTGTAATGCCATGTTTATGACTTGTTGATCTTGTCTGCATCATTGTGGGGTTGCAAAAAATTTCAGATGTTTAAATGGGGTCATGCTGAGGAAAAGGTTGGGAAGCCCTGATGTAGAGTCACTGCACTAGAACAACTTCAGCTCCTGTTTTTCAAGTAATGAAGAATCTTCGAAGGTTGTTAATATTTAGCAGGGTGATTTCCTCCAGAATAACTTGCTTTCTTTTTAAAGTGATATCACTGTGCACTGTCTGTGCAGGAGTTGGCATCTTATACTATGTTAGTGCAGATCAACATGCTGTTGCACAACTGTATAACTTTGTCTTTGTTTAATTTACTTGTGTTTTTCTTTTGCTTTGATTTGTTGCTGACATTGCAGCAAAAGCATACTCAGGAATATGGAAAGATCTTCAAGTCTCACTTTGGTTTCCAGTTTGTGGTATCCATTGCAGACAGAGACATGGTTGCTCAGGTTCTCCGGGCAGAGGGTAGAGCTCCACAAAGAGCTAATATGGAATCCTGGCAGGAGTACAGAGACTTACGCGGAAGAGCCACCGGACTCATTTCTGCGTAAGTATAGTCACTTCTTCCTTTTCCATGTTTTCATCATCAAAGCATATTTAATCTTCTGGAAAACCAGATAAATCAGACTGGAGGACCTTCTGTTTAGAGCTTACCTGCACAAGAAACTTAGAGTGCAATAAACTAAGGTGTGAATTTATAGCGAGCTCAGTATTTTGCTCTAACTCCTCAAAGTTCAGGCATGCTAAGGGTGAGACAGCATTCTCCACTTTGGGAGTGGAGTTATCTGCCACACAAAAAGGCAGCCCTGTTGAGGACTACGATTGTCTGTCATGGGCGCTTCTACATGAAACGTTTACTGCAGAGCTGACTAATTAGCTCTGCACTAAAGCCTCTGTGTGTACATGCGTGGCCCTATTAAGCTGCAGGAAACTAATGAACTCCACCATATGTTAGTACTTGTAAACACAAGTACTGTCTTATGGTGGCATTCTTCAGTGCACAGCAACGTGTGTAGATGCTGATGGGGCTGGCGGGGAATAAGGTTGCTTCAGTGTGGGGGCTGCCTGCCAGCTAGTCCCGCACTGAAGCACCCTTATGCCCCAGCTAGCCCCTTCACAGTATGTTGAGCCAGGTTGGAGCAGCCCTGGGCTGGCAGGCTGACCCCCGCAGGCCCCCAGCCAGCCGGGGATGCTCTGACCTGGCTCAGTGAGCTGCAGTCCCAGGCACATGTGTAAATGTGGCGTCTGGGAGCAATAAACTCCAGTGCGATATGTGCCGGAGTTTATTGCTTCATATTAATTGCACGTGTAGCTGTCCCCACAGGGAATTAATAATGGGGAGTAGCTAGTGCATCCTAGTTTACTGTGCTCTGACTTCCTTGTGTGGACAAGCCCTTTATTTGTAGCTGATTCACAAAGAGTAACCTGCCTCTCAAAGCTTGTCTATAACATGATTGCACATGCTTGCGTGGGCGTGATCAACTGTCCCATGGTGTTTTTACAGTCTTCAATGATGTAAGGTATTTATTCAAAGGGTAACTAATTATTTTGAGTCATGACTATTCTCTTGCTTTTGCTACTGCACTTTTATCTTGTCAAAAGGCTCTGTGTAGTGTAAACCTGAGAATGAGATTAGTGTTAAATTCAGTCTTAAAATAATAATACAACAAAGGCCAGAGTTACAATAATGGCACCTGACCATCAAATTATATTTGGAAGGTGCTAGTTAAAGGAATGAAACGTCTTTATGGGCCAGTAACAATTTAAAACGTGCAGCAACATCATTCCAACTGGAATGCTTTCAGGAGGAATACTTATGCAAATAGAGATTTTAAAATAATCTTTAGAAGACTTCTGCTTTGCCTGCTTGAGAAACTGTAGCACATTTCCACGTGATATAGATACATAAACTGTTATCCCCAGCTGTATTTCATCCATGAGGCATGATAAATAAAATTCAAGACCTTAAGCTTTAAACACACAGGCCTCTGCAAAAGACAAATCTCTTTTGCTTGTATGTAGTTTGTTCTGTTCTATTTGAATTCTTCCCCCAAACTGAAAATAAACATTTCAGCACATCTGATTCACTCCAGGTAGAGACAGTAGTGTGCATAAACACATAGTAATAAATGAATTAGTGTGAGCCTTCTCAGTTGACACCTCCGAAGCTGTTTAGGTAATTTTTAGTCTAGGAATGATCTGCTTTAAACTCAGGAGTTGAACGGATTGTAATTTATTACAGATTTCAGATAAGCATAACTAGGCCTGATATATGAGTAAAAAATATTGTTATATTACATCAAATTATTGGTCCATCGTATCTGGTTATGTTGCTTTTGTATAAAATAAATTATACACACACATATACTGTTTTGTTAAAAAAAAAATTAAGGAAGTTTAAATGCACTGTGTGTGTATATTAATTTATTGCATTTTATCTTTGTTAATTTGTTTTATTTTATATTATACAATGATGTTTAAGAAACTAACTGCCAAATGGGTTCCCACACTTATTGTCTATGATCAAGTGGGAAACTACGCAGTAGCAGGGAACACTGATGGCAGCCCTGTCAAACGCACCCATTGTTTATGACTCCGTAGAGAAGAGATGTGATCCAGTAAATGATCAGTGTGCACAAAATGGTTTTGTTTACAAATTGGCATTCGTTTTTTAAATATCTTTGTATGCACCACTCCAGTATCTATCTGAATCCAAGATTCCATCGAATGTAACACAGTTGCCCCATAATGAGATTGTATACGTGGAAAATTTAAAACTTGTTATAATTTCCCATATATAAAATTAAATTTTTGGGGTGGGGGTGGGTCATCTCTAAATTCATTCCCTCACTGCTAGGATGGGGAAAGAAATGGTAGGGGTGAAGGACCAGATGCCTGCCCCCTGCCATGTATCCTTTCTGCATGCTCCCTGCCCTGCAATGCATGGCCCCCTCACTCTCTGCCCACCCTACCATTACTTTCTGCAGCAACTCTGCTTCTCTGGGGCAGTCAGCAGCAGTGTAGCCCTGGCCTGGCCTCAGCGCAGCCTAGCCAGGAAGAAGAGCCTGGCAATCTTGGCTGGGTTGGGGCTGGAGGGACTGGAGCTGGAGCAGAAGGTAAGGTGAAGGAGAGAAACGGGGGGAAGGGAGGCAGGAACAAACAAGGGGGAGGGAAGAAGGGACAGGCTGCAGGTTTTCTACCCACATACAGCCCATGGTCTCCCCAGGCTCCTCCCAGCTATGTGTCCCCTGTCCCACCAGATGAGCTATTCTGGCTCAGGACAGTGGGTGGCTCAGAATCATAGAAAGTGAGGGTGGAAGGGACCTCAGGAGGTCACATTTAGTCCAGCCCCCTGCTCAAAGCAGGACCAGCCCCAACTACATTATTGCAGACAAGGATTTGTCTACCTGGGTCTTAAATACCTCCAAGGATGGAGAGTCCACCAACTCTCTGGGGAGCCTGTTCCAGTGCTTCACCACCCTCCTGGTGAGACAGTTTTTCCTAATATCCAACCTCAACTTCCCTTGCTGCAGCTTGAGACCATTGCTCCTTGTTCTGTCATCTGCCACCATTGAAAGCAGTTTTGGGGCTGGGGCTGAAGCCAGAGCTGTGTCACCACTTGCCTTGGGCTGGTACTCAGGTCCAAGATGAGGCTTATTTTTTTCCCTTCTTGCTGACTGAGGGGAGAAAACCTTGTCTTGGATTTGAGTAAAGACAATGTTATATATAACTGTATCTATATATCTTATCTATATACATATCTGTATATCTATATAGATAAGATAGATATAACTCTATATCTGTATATATGTGTGTATATGTATATATGCATGTATATATACACATGTGTGTGTGTAATATTTGTGTATATATACACATATTACATTTTATCTTTTTAAATGTTTTCTATACACACACATATATACATATGTATAAGTGTATATACACACAGACACACATACACATATATATGAAAATGTGATAACATGCAAACCCAAATCTACGGCATGCCATTTTGGTCTGTTACTTTAGGTACTTAGCACAGATGTGACTAAAACAGGTATCTGAAGGCACATATATTTCAGACGGAAACATTCTACAGTTCTAACCCTCTAACAAGAATACATTAATTAAACGTACAGACTTGGTTGTGTATTGTAACAGCAACATCAGCCCAATTTATACAGTGACTTGTTATTTGCATTAAAATTTGGAGTGAAACCATAAGAATGTAGAACTTGACACGTTGAAAGCACTACCTGAGGGGGAATACTGAATTTGTTTGTCAGCATCTAATGAAAGATTCTCATTTAATCTATAGTTTCTGCTGATTTAGGAGTTGTCAGGAAGAATTGCATGCATGCATTTTTAATTACTTCTTCTAGGGAGGGGGATCAGTGGCTAAAAATGAGGAAAGTACTAAGACAGAAAATCCTAAAACCCGAAGATGTATCTGTTTTCTCTGGACCAGTCAATGAAGTTATTACTGATTTAATTAAGAGAATCCACACTCTCAGGAGACAAGAGGAAGATGGGGAAACTGTGACCGATGTAAACAACCTCTTCTTCAAGTATTCTATGGAAGGTGAGACACACACCACATAGTACCTCGAAAGAAAAAGGCTAAACCATGCAATTACAATTATCTGTTTCTGACATAAAAGTCTACTGCTATGCTCAAGCTAAACAAAATAGAAACAGAGGCCTTGATTCCATAAATGCTGCACTCAGGCAGCTCTTCCTGCCACTGAATTTCAGTAGCATTCTTTCGTCAGTAAAACCCATGCAATAACAGTTTTGTGCTAAAGGGCGCTTGCTGTTGAAGTCATATCTGCAGACAATGTAAAAACAACACCCTATGCAAAATGCTGTGGTATTGTTCACAAGAGTAGGGTAGGTAAGCTTCATCAGGATGGCCACATTCCAGATGAGTTTGTTGCATTTGGCTTGATTAAATTCTGCCACAGTCTCAGCTATAAAGAAGTACTACGCTTTGTTGTCTAAATCTGTTTGATTTGGGATTCTAACATTTTCTCCCAAAGCATCTGTCACTTGGTATTGTTGGAAAGAGAATACTACAGTAGATGGATCTCCTCTCTGAACCAGGATGGTAATGATTATGTTCATATGTAACATTTTTTTTTTGGGTCTTGATTTTCATAGAAACATGGGGCTGGAAGGGATCTCAGGAGGTCATCCAGTCCAACTCCCTGTTCAAAGCAGGATCATTCCAGTCCAAGCTATCCTGTAGAAGTGTGTCTAATCTAGTCTTAAAACTGTGTGACCACCCCTCATCCCTGACATGCAGAACCTTTATCCACAACATCAAGAGGCTAAGGGACCTGAACCTGTTCAGCCTCCACAAGAGAAGGCTGAGGGGGGATGTAGTGGCCTGTTACAAACTAGTCAGAGGGGACCAGCAGGCATTGGAGTCCCTGTTCCCCTGAGCACTACCAGGAGTGACTAGAAATAACGGTCACAAGCTGGCAGAGGGTAGATTCAGACTAGACATCAGGAGGCGCTACTTCACAGTCAGGGCGGCTAGGATCTGGAACCGACTTCCAAGCGAAGTGGTGCTGGCTCCTACCCTGGGGGTCTTTAAGAGGAGGTTAGACGAACACCTTGCTGGGGTTGTTTGACCCCAGTACTTCTTCCTGCCATGGCAGGGGGTCGGACTTGATGATCTGCTCAGGTCCCTTCCGACCCTATCAACTATGAAACTATAAGAGCACCTTAACTTGCCATAGTTAAAGCAGGGGAGTGAGATCACTGTAAGTGTCTTCCCACTGCAAGCAATATTCTGCGACTGCTTTTAAGTATGTTTCATTAATTTCTCAAAGCATTTGCTTTTCAGTAATTGAATTATATAAATCATTAGACTTTTGTGATATTTACCAGCGTTTGCTTTAAAATGTCATATGGTCTTTTAACTCACACTGCATAATGTGTTCTTATAATTATGCTAAGAGGAGTTCTGTTACATAATACCCATCAGAAAAAACCTCATTTAAATGTAGTCTCTCTCACTGTACAATAAAATACTGTATATCTGGCTGATGCTTAAAATATTGGCACTCTTTGGTGAGGACTAGTGACTCATTGAGATTTGTAACCACTTCCAGCATTGCTGACCTATGAAGCTGCTGTCTCAAATGGCTGACTACTTGGTAAGCTAACCTGGGTCTATTCTAAGTAGATAATGTCTAAAAAACTAGTGTAAGCTAAGTACCAGTGGTCTTAAGGCACTTTAACCCTTTGAGCTACATGTTGCCTTTGATTGGTATTTAAATTATCTACGTTCCTTTGAATTTTTATTTTTAACCTGCTCCCTGCATATACTGTCATTACGTATAAAATCATTTTATGCTATTTGATTATTATTAATTTAAATTATGCCCAAAGACTCCTGAGAATTATCTGGAGAAGATTCATAGATTGTTAGGGGCTGGTGCAAGATCATCGGTCCAGCCCCCTGACACTAGGCAGAAAAGACAAGGGGGGTCAGGTGACCCCAGCAAGGTGACTGTCCAGTCTCCTCTTGATGATTTCCAGGAGGAGATAATCTAATGGATAAAGCATTGAGAATTGGGAGTATCAAAAATAAACCTGTTATATGCATAAGAGTAAACTATCCTAATGCAGAACAAAGTTCAGGAGCTTAGAGACCATTATGGCTGCATAGGGAGCTCTTGAAAAGGGAGCCTATAGTGACTGGCTCCTCCAGGGCACTTGTGAACACAAAGTGCATGCACTGGTTTAATTTGCTCAGTTTTATTTTACCTCTGAATTTTTCTGGACTAATTCTACATCAGATTCAAGTAAGGATAAAGTTACACATAGACCATACTTCGGGCACTTAAAACATGAGCTTTAAAGCTCATCAGTTCATGCTAAGTGCCAAGTGAGTGCCTCAAAGTTATGCCGTTTCAGGCAACAATTAACTCTGGGTTGGAGATGAATTTATTGGAGGAATGGTGTATCAGGAACCTAGTGAGCATGGGAGTTAGGGGTACAGGCTCTGAATCAGAACTTCCTAGACCTGAAATCCTAGAGGCTCAAGTGGGAGAGGCGCAATGGAAACAACCTGGGTCACACCCTCTTCACTCTCTCTTTCAGCATCCATTCTCTGCCTCTGTGTGAGACAAGATACTGGGCAAGATGGACCTATGGTCTCACCCAGTAAATAGCAGTTCTTATGGTCTAAGTCCATCACTTTATGGGGAAAGAAAACAAGGAAGGCTGAAGTGTTCAGTGCCCCTGCTCTCCCCCTTCACCCCCCTCAATTATTTTTTTTTACTTCAGTCTTCATGAAAAATGTTTATTGGGACCAGGTACTTAAAAAGAAGATTTATAGCCATGAGAGAAGTGAGCTTGTGGAGTTGTAATAAGGGCAATATATTTACTTTTCAGGCAAAGATGGATAACTTTATCTGAGGGATTATACAGTATGTGGGCTGAGATAGTTGGGAACTGCACTGGATGGCTCAGGAGGCCCCTTCCAGTCCTATATACTGTAAAAAGGGAAAGCAACAGGTGTGATATATTACTTGGACTTTAGCTTTCTTGCAAGAAAATAGCAAATTACAGTCCAGGTAATATTATTGTAAGATGGATGCACACCTGGTTTAAAACTACTCCCAAATGAGGAATTATCAGTGGCTTGCTGTCAAACTGGGGGGCATTTAATTAGGGTCCTACAAAGCACTCTGTCCCAGGCCTGGTTTTATTCAATATTTCCTTGAATGACAGAATAGAAAATACACCTGTAAAACCAAACCGGGAAGGGTTGCAACTTCTGTGCAGCACAGACTCTTATCTTTCAGACCTAAGTTGGCTTGCTCTACATAAAAACACAGAGGTTGGTGGTAGGAGATCTAATACTTCTGACATGAGGAAAAGCAAAAAAAATGTAGCTGTAATTCTTTGTTTCTGATAATACCCACAGTGATGTTCAGTGGGTACAAACAAAAATCATGGTCCCTACCCCAAATTGCTTACAAACCAAAATCCTCAGAGTAACTAAAAAGAAGAGAAACAAGTTTTATCTTCATCTGGAGGTAATAAATAAAAACATCTGGAGGTAATAAATAAAAACATAAAAGTGCCAGCCTGGAGGCATATTGACAATGCACTCTTACCATGCAATGGACCCAGGTTCAGTTATTGACTTTAGTCCTCTCTCTCTATATATATAATCTTGACCATTTACCTACATTAAGTTTATCCACTCTGCTTACTTTGAATTAGTGTAAACTTTGCCTCACATCTCTAATAGGGATACTGTATATCTATTTTGTTATGGTTGTCAGACAGATTGTTACATATGCTATTGTTCTTGAACTGTCAAAAAGAATGATAATAGTAATTGGCAATCCGTACCTAGACGTTTCTGCTAAAAATGATCAGCAGTAAAACAACTTTGACAGTTATATTGCTCCTTAGCTTTCAGCTTCATCAGCTCAATTGAAAACAATCACACCCCTCACCTGTTGTTTCACTCTGCCTTTGACTTCAGTAAAAAATGTGCATTGACTGTTTTTGGTTTGCATCTTCCAAATTTTCTTCACAATTATAAGTACCAGAAACTTGTTTTGAATGAAAATTTAGATTCTGGACTGACCTATTCAAAAACAAGTAGGAATTTGGTGATAGTTACTGATTATGTTGTTTCTTTACAGCTCTAGTTTAATGAATCTACAGAAAAGCTGTGTGTATGTGGGTTTTTTTGTTTAAAGGAGTGAGAAGCGAGGAAAATGCGAGTGTAATGAATCAAATAAGGATTCAGGTATTAGCAAGCAAAAAAAAAAGGGGATATTAAATTTTAATGCCTTTATCATTGATAGGACAGGGAAGATCATTAAGTATGCTCTCTGATTTATAAGGGACTGTATTATTCCTAGACCATATGCAGTATGTGCTTGTCAAAATGATTAACCAGAGATTCAGGCACACTGAAGCCAACAAAATTCATACGGTTACTAATTCTAGCCCGTATCCCTCTACTTAACATCTGCTGAATGCAACCAACAGACAGATCAACAAGATGCAACCAAAGCTATACTTGTCACTGTTCAAGGACATCTTGTTACTGGCTGACTGCATAATAGAAGTCTTATTTGGACAGTGCTGCATGCTCTCCATCCAGCTAAGACTATCACCAGCTTACTGTGGCAGAGAGAATGGGAGAAAGGGCCTCTGCCAGGACAAGGTACTCTCACATCATTAGCAGATTGCATGAAAAGCTATCTGGCTTTGGCTTCCCTCACTTTGGAGATGCGCTCAAATGCAATGTGATGCCCTGTGCTAAGATTTACCAGGTCTCTGGCATCTAGGGGTATCTGCCTGGCACTGTCATGCTATGGAGGATGCCATTCAGATGCTGGACAGTTGCTGTTTAGATTTTGGGCTGCCTAGAGGTCTTCCCAGGTCAAACACTACTGATGTAGAGGCCGCTGACTGCCTCAAGACTATTTTCTGCTTTGTACACATGCTTTTTTTAAATGCTGTCTTGCTTGTTTTGCTATTTTGCAACAATGGCAGCAACAGCAACTACAGTACTTGTTGTAATTGGTCACTTTTTTGGAAGTAGGTTCTTTTCCTTTAGCTTTTAATTATGTACCATAAATGATTTAAAAATGAATAAGAACACTATAAATTCTGTGCCCTTTCTCTTTTGCAGGTGTGGCAACTATTCTGTATGAATGCCGATTAGGGTGCTTGGAAAACAGTGTCCCAGAGAAGACTGTAGAATACATTGAGGCTTTGGCATTGATGTTTAGCGTGTTTAAGACCGCTATGTATTCAGGGGTTATTCCCAAATGGCTTCGTCCACTTATTCCAAAACCCTGGAATGTTTTCTGCAGATCCTGGGATGGACTCTTCAAATTCAGTAAGATTTAAACAGAAAAGTTCAGTTTTGTCTCTCTCTAGCTGCTGCCACTGTCTTGAATGGAACTTATTGCATTTGTAGTATTATATTAAGAAAGTGGAAAAGAAGGAGAAAAAGAGAATAAAATAGGTAAAATATTAAGGGATTATTTAGCATGGTACAATAGGAGAAATAGATGAACTTTCACATTGCATTCCAGGAAAAACTGCTTGACAGATGTCAGTCTGTAGCGGAGTGATATTTTTAGAGGAGGTGTGAAAGTTTCATCCTGGAAGTAGCCTGAATGAAACATTAAAATAAGTATTCTAGGAAACAGTCCTTTGCAATGTGATGAGTTCATGCCAATAAAAACAGTCAGGACTCATAGTAGAGGTAATATCTTTTATTAGACTGAGTAGATTTTTTCTTTAAAATCCAGTTGGTCTAATAAAAGATATCACCTCTACCACAAGTCCTGATTGCTTTTGCCTCTAGATCAGTATGGCTACAAGCTAGTAGATACCTTGTGCAAATAACTTCTTTTAAATTCTTCATTTCATAATTCTATAAGCCATGTTAATTATTTGAAAGATAATGATACTCAGACTTCCTCCTTTTTTGCACAACTTTGCTCCCCATTATGCCACCCACCCTGTTTGCCTGTCTTGTTCACCTGTTGCATTATGAACTCTCTGGCAATGGAGATGTTTACTTTGTCTTTATATTATACCGAGCACAATGGGGCCCTAGTACTTGATTGGGGTACCTACATGCTTCTGTAATAAATTATTAATACAAAGACACCTGCAGTAAAACTTTGAGAAACAGTCCATGTATTATCAATTTCCTCAATATTGTTTGTATATTCCCTTACTTTATATTATCATTTCATTATTTTCATCTCCTTCTCTTACTTATTCCTTATTTGAAATCAGACCTATTTGACAGAGTCTTAAATTGAATTTACTGAATTTGACAAGGATTATTACATTGGTTTAAATAAGCTTTGGATCAGGTATTTTGTGACAAAACAATAATCTGTGCAACTAATTGAGAAGTTACAACTGAGGGAAGTAGTTGATCAGTTCTAAAGAAATGTTAAGTTTGTTTTCAAGTAAGGACACTGACTAATTAAAATGAGGGAAGATAAGTAAGGAAAAATATGACGCACAGACTTACTTGTGAATAGAACTTTTCAAAACATTGGCCTAGTTTTAAATGCAGCTATAGAACTATTGGAAGAAATAATAATTTGTTTTAATAATTTAAGTTAAAAGCTGGGGGTGTTAGGAAACAACTTAAATTTTTGTATTTATTTTATTAATAATACAGGAAAATCTTTTATTCCGGTGCCCCCAAATTATATATTCTCTAAGAGAGGTTTTGAGATTCTTTCAGATTGTTAATTTAAAATCTAATTTAATGTCTGGATCTGAATTAGAAAAACACGACTTATTAAGACATCTACGTTCAGATTCTGTTCCAGCTATTAGGTACATAAGTGGACTAAGGTGCCTGTGCCAGTGGTCCTCAAAATACAGTCCATGGCCTAGATCCGCCTTGTGGAATCAAGTCATCTGGCCCATGGAGCTTCCCACACATTTGGAAATTTAGCAGTGGGGAAGCAGTGGCAGTGTTAATTGCTGAAACTCAGGGAGCCCTAAGGCAATTAATGCTGCCACTACTCTCTCACTGTTACATTTTTGGACTTGTGAAGAGTCCCATGGGCTGAATGAGCTGGGACCACATGCTGGATTGAGCTGGCACATGGGCCCTGTCCATGGCTGGGCCTGGTGCACAGGGTTGGACTTGTCACGTGACCCTGGACCCAGCATATGGGGTCAGTTTGCAGCCCTGGACCTAGTACACAGGGCTGGTCTGTGGCCAGACCCATGGTGCAGAGTCAGTTCATAGACTGGATTTGGCCTGCAGACCTGGGCCTGTGTGCCAGATCCAGCCCACAGACTGGCTGTGCCCCTCATCTAGTCCACATGCTGGAAAGGTTTAGCACCACCAGCCTATTCTATTCTACCCTGCTCACATTCACTCTTAAGGGGAAGATGGCTGTCTGTGCAAAAGTAGATGGATGAATGAATTGTCAAGACTTGGACAGGAAATAGGATAGAATTTTACTTAGGCCTTAAGTCACCTTAGACTTAGATGACTAAGAGGTGGAATAGAATCTGGCCCTTAGTCTATACTCTTGTTAGCATAGTATTTTTTCCTACAATATATTTTCTATAGCTTTGCTTGATGCCTTATATAAAGGAGGATTCATGTGACAGGGCTTCCACAATACAGTATCCCTTTTTTGAGGAAGAAGGATAAATAATGTGAACAGCAACTGAACAATTGCTGAAAAATGCTATCTCTGTTTTGAGTGTTCTTTGTTACCTTGCTCTTTTCTGGTATGATTAATAGAATTAAAATACAGATGAAAGTTCACCAGGATAAACATGTCTTTTTTGGGAAGGGGGATTGGTGTAGGCCTCATGCAGGAATATGCTGATTATGTTGTCTCTTTCTCCCAGCATGAGTTCACCATCTGACCAAGTTTTGAGGTGACATAGTTCTTAAACTCCTTTTTTTACAATCCAGATGCTATGTGTGTAATCACCAAAGTATAGCTAGGATTAATAGAGGGGAAAAAGAGGACTGAAAAATGAGATTGGGTAAAAATAAAAATCCTTTTTTTTTTTAATTCAAAAGGTCAAATCCATGTTGATAACAAGTTAAAGGATATTCAATCCCGGCTAGAACACGGAGAAGAAGTAAAAGGTGGGCTGCTCACATATCTCCTATTAAGTAAAGAGCTTACCTTGGAAGAAATCTACGCCAATATGACCGAAATGCTTCTGGCAGGAGTGGACACAGTAAGAGACTTATTATTATCATTGTTGTTGTTTGTTATTTTCTTTTTGGTCAGTTTGATTGCTTGACAGCTAAGCTACCTTTACATTTTAAGTATTTTTTTGTTCACCATAGAAATGATGGAAAATTCTTATCAAAAGATTTAGTTTGTTCACTGAGCCAGTACAGGATTGCTCTTCTTGAATGAGCAGTTTTACTCTGAACTGCCAAAGCAGTAAGATCTTACCATTTTCTTTGGAGACTACTTCATGTTTTAATAAACAGAGCTAATTGCTAGAAAGTTTTTCTTTATGTTCATCTTGGGTTTGTTTTAAAATGTGGATGTGATCAATATTTATTGTCATTTAAGGAGGACTGCAATAGGCACATGATTGAGGTTCCTATAAAAAAAAACAAAACCCCGGTCAGAAGCTGACATCTAGAACTTGCTAATGGATTTTGCTGTTTACAATTAATCAACAGAGGAGCATTGTGGATAAGAAGCTTGACCTTCACTGGGGTCCCTTTGCATTACTTGGGTGATACAAGTGTATTTTAGACCAACACTTAAGGGGGAGGGTGATATGGATTCCATCATCAAGGAAAAAGCCTAAGCTTAGCCAGCTTTCAGCCATCCCCTCCTATTTTTGGAGGCATTCTTAGGCAGGGAGAGGGTTTAATGGGGCCCAGAGGCAGTGAAGTTTGAGTGTGATCCATGTGTTTGATGTGCCATTCTAGACAGGCCGAGATAGACTAGCCAGTGAATTAGTTGTTTTTAATATTGAGGTGCACAGAAATTGTTTCTAGTCACATTTTCCTCTCCATAGCTTCATAGCATCAGTCTGGCATACATAATAATTTCACTCAATGGCTGGCATCATCAGCAGAGAAATAAATTAGCTGTATCTTAGAATCTGTAGTTAAACAAGCTGTTTTGCATTGAGCCTAGATAGGTTTGATAAAGGGGAACACCACCATATTGGACTTCTTGTCAGTAGCCTTGAAATAAACCAGCCAGCTCATTTGCTGACAATTAGATTCAGCTTGATCTGGGTCTGGAAGAAGTCTGGACATTGTGGGTGTTGTGAAGAAAAAAAACTTTGTGGTCCCCAGAATAAAGACACACAAGGACTTATTCGATGGAGTACTTCTCAATTTATAAGCTTTCCAGAAGGTTATGAGTTTGGAGAGCTTTTCAGGCTTGTTTTGTTTTATTTTTATTAAAGTTCATTAAGTCATCCCATTAGTTTTCCAGACTTTAAAAGTACGAATTTTAACTCTTTTATAAAAAGTGAATTTCCATTAAACTGAAAGGGCAGGGTACAAGTTCATGCTAGTGGAGTCTCTTTACATTTGACTCAACCTTCGTTGATTGGCAACAATTACTTTTTTGTGAGAAATCTGTGCTTTTGGCTTCCTCATTTTTAGCACAAGACAGAAACTGAGAGACTCCTGTTTCCCCACTGCTGTCATTTCAGGTCTTGTTTTATCATAGAAACTGAAGGAACTCAAGGATTATGGAAGGCTTTGAACAAAATTGTAAGGCTGTGTTTGGCTACAAAGCATTTTGGCTGTTCTAGCATAGTGCCAGTTTTGAAGAGGATGTGAAGGAGCTGGGAACCTGAAAGGGAACACTGTTTATATCACAATAACTTCTGTATGTAGTTTGGCATTATTGCCACCTTCTGCAAGGAGGAGCAGTGCAGAGTTGAGCTCGAGTGAAGGGCAGTTTCTCTGAATGTCATGAGAACAGGAGGTTGGGACTGAAAGGAGAACTCCTGGGGACAGGACTACCAGCATTATGTCCCAGTCTGTGAATAATAACTGGCTTAAAAGGTCACTCTGATGTCTAACTTGCTTTCTAATTTAGGCTTTCTAAAAGTAAGTCCCAAAGAAATGTTTCCATGAGTTGTTCCTTTTTCCACAATTTGTTTACAACCCCAACACTGCAACATTGTGTTAGGATAGGATGCAAGAACCTGAAAGTAAAGCAAATTCGTAACAGTGAAATTATCCATGTGTTTTCCTTGTGCCGCATAAGAGACATGAATATACAAACACCATGAATAGTGAAAAATAAATTGGATTGACATTTCTTTCAGTTTTATTGCTTTAGCGTTGTTAAGGATAAATTAAGAGACTGTGACTTCACCTCCCGTACTTGTGAAGGAATACTGAATTGATGTCAGCCCTCAAGTATTTTTTTTTCTCTATAGAGAGCAATTGTGAGGGAACCAGGCTCAAAGGCAAATGTACCTTTCTGATGTAGTAATATATCTTTCTTCTTTACTCCTTCACTTTCAACACTTGGACCAGCTCGTCTCCTTCTGCTGTTGTCTCATGACTCCTTTTAAAGTAACTTGTGCCAGTAGCTGCATTATTTTTTCTCTGTCCTTGTTTTCTATTCCTATCTTTGTACAGAGCGGGCGCATCTCTGCATGATCTTAATGTGATGCAATAAACAGCAGTCCAGCTTGTGCTGGTGTTTATTGCTCTCAGGTGCAGTGTTCACAGGTGTATCCAGGACCGCAGCATGTTGAGCCAAGGGCAGCACAGCCCTCATAGCAGGGTGGCCAAGAGGTTAGCCTGCTAGCCTGGAACTGCTCCACCCCAGTTCAGCGTGCTGCAGAGGGGCTGTCTGCAGCACAAGGGTGCTCCAGCACAGGGCTAGCACCTTCGTGCCCAAGCCAGCCCTGGTCACCATCTACACGTGCATTGTGGTGGAGTAAATAACTCCAACTCCACTATTGAATAGTACTTGTGTCAAGCAGAACTGTCCTATGGCAGAGTTAATTAGCTTACTCTGGCCTAATAGGGGTGCACCTGTAGATGGTGACACTTTACTGCGGAGCTAATTAGTCACCTTCACAGTAAAGCGTCTTATTTAGAGGCACCCAGGAAGACATAATAGGGAGTTATTTGTTTTAGCCTCACAGCATCCATTTAAATGCCTATTTCAGTGGTTCTCAACTTTTTTAGACTCAAGGACCCCTCATTTGACTCAAGGCAGCCCTCCATAACTCGTTAATTGAGCAGGACCCATTTAAAAAACTAATTTGTGTATTACAGTGCTTGCCTTCTTGCAGAGGGGCAGGGCAGCGGCCAGGCAGGGAGGACCGGAGTCTGCATTTATCTGCTCGCACCTTCTTATCTCCTTGGACTTTGTTGCACACTGATTGAGAAGAACTGAATTAATTCTACACAGTCCTTCATGATAGCTAGTTTCATAAATGTGCATTTTTTCTTTCAGTTAATCTTCCATTTTAATGTAAGTACCTCCTCAATAAATAGAAAAGATGAGTAATATTTGGCTGTTTTAAACCATAATTCATAAAGCTGCTCTTCTTCCCTCCAAGTACTCCGCAGGTATTCCCCTTTAGTACTCCTTAAATTTTCACAATAAAACAAGAAAAATATGGTGTAGAATGATGCCATTTTAGTTGGGCACCAGAACTTTCCAGCTGCTAGACGGTGCATGTTACGCTGTAGCACTGCTTATTAAATGATTACATGTAATTTTGGAAGACATGATATCAATTTTTGCCAAATCTATTGTCTCATGAGACAAACAGATGCCTATATTGTATCAATTTTATGACAAGTAGGATGCTTTGAGGAGAAAGAAATATGTTTACGGTCTCTGGAAATGTTTCAAGTAATATTTCATCATTCTGCCTCCTGCAAGATATTTTTCTTGGGAGGAAATGCAGTGCAGTCACTAAAAGCCAGCAAATAATTTTTTCCATTACTGTTGATGGCTTTTGCCACATCTTATTTCGTTTTAGTTTAATTTTCTTATTACTTTTTGGTAGAAATATGGAGGGAGGAGTTTTTGTATGTGTGTTTTTCCAGGTGGAAAAGGGCTGAGGAAGATGATGATGTAACCTGACATCATGCCATAACAAGTCCAGATGTTAATCATAGCCCTTTTGTTTTATGGCTGTGCATGAATGTGTGTATAATGAATCTTCAGTTGGCATTTGACTGTTTTTCCTGGCATTAAATTAAATATTTTTATCTACTCTGGCTGTTCCTGATTATGGTGATTTTTTTTCTTAGACTTCTTTTACTTTGTCCTGGGTAACATTCTTGTTGGCAAAACATCCTGAAGTTCAGCAGTCTGTGTATGAAGAAATAGTTAATAAGTTGGGCAAGGACCATGTTCCCACTGCAGATGATGTCCCTAAATTGCCAATGATAAGAGCTGTGCTTAAAGAAACCCTGAGGTAAGTAGCAGACAAATGCAAACTGATAATTCAAAGCTTTGGTGTCTTTATTCTTACCTACTGCTAATTATTGTACCACTAATGTGTACAGTGTATTCTGATCACTGTAATATTATATTTAAATTACACTTAATATTTTCTAAGTCCTGTGTAGTTATTAATTACCATATTATCTTGTGTACAACACACCCTGGAATAACATACATACCTTGTTTTTGAAGGGCAGAATGAAGGATAAATGATCTCCTAAGTAACGGTAGCAGCAGCTAGGGAGACTGCTCATTGTTTTTCTGTTCTACGTGGACCGTGTGCAGAGTTAATTTCACTCTTGCCTGGCAGAAGCTTAAGGGGCAGAAATTGCTGTTGCCATATTTCCTTGCTTGTAACACCCACCCCAATTTCTAGCAACTGGAAAGTGTGTGTTGTATGCAAGAAAATACAGTTATTTACTACTCATTACATGTCTGCATTGTAGATAATTAAGAGTTAGACTGTGCCTTTAAAGCACTGGTTCTTGTAGAGGACTATGAAACCATACCACCTCAGCAGTGGGTGTAGGAGAAATTTTTCCTTAGAGGATATAAGGGAATTTACCTACTTCTGTAGTTCTTAAGGAAGCTACCTACACATGACTCTATTTCTTCCCTTAAAGGTGGCTAGCTCTGGGCAGTTGCTATGATTGTGGAGGTAAAACGATTGCAACTACACCTGCCTCTGAATCAGGGGTTCCTTGCAAACTAAGAACCAGCGACAACTTATTATTCCTATTTTTCAGGTGCCGATTTAAAAAAAAAATCCCAGTCATTGGCAGAGCCAGAAATAAAAGTGAGGAGTTTTTAGTTCTTAGTCTTATATTTGGACCACTTGACAAACCAGGGAGCCCCATGCTTATACTACCTCCATGCATGAAGAACTCCCTATCCACTGACTAGCTTTCTGCACACCAAATCCTGAAAATGAGGTAATGTAGCTGCCTTTGACATACACTTAAGTGCCCCTCTATAAGCATATGGGAGACAGCGCGCCAGTGTTGGGCAAGCGTCAAGTCCTGCACTAAGGTGATTATATCAGCTCATTTGAGGTGATTTTGGTGTGATGGAGAGAGAGTAAGGTGGAGGAGTGTGCTTAATGGTGCTGTTCTCCGGTACACCATGGTGGTGGTGTGGACATATCATAAGAACCCTTGGAACCTGTACTGGCCACAGTCCATTTCATGATGATTATATGTTACCTTGGAATCTAAATAGGATTTAGCTTTCCTTTTGTTAGTAATTAATGCTGAGTGTCTCATTTAACAATTGTCTGTAGGTTATTCCCAGTATTACCAGGCAATGGTAGGGTGACTCAAGAAGACCTCATTGTTGGAGGATACTTGATACCTAAAGGGGTGAGTTGTACAGTTGTCTTAAGGAGGGGGAAGGATAGAATTTTATATTTTCTTTATGTATTGAAGTCTTCATTTAAAACATGCGCACTTCCATGACTTCTTATGATTCCATCTTAGTCCGAGCTTTGTAAAGGTTTACTAGTTGTGTGAAAAAAGTGGATTTTATCACAGATTATCTCTCTCTCTACTTGAATAAATGGAAAGGTTTTCCTAACACCTTGGGGCGTGACCCTAAATTAGGTTAGGTTTCAGAACAGTAACGACGTACATTTCAGTTATTTTTACAACTGGACTAATACGGGTATCTAATTCATTCTATGGAGAGAGATTAATTTCTTTTTTAATTGTGGCCCATATCATGAGACTTACATCTAGGCGTTCCAGTTGCCCTCAATTAACAGTGGAACTTTCACTGGTGCCATTTGGAGATGTATACAAAGATCAAAGATAGACTGCATCTTTAGGTAGATACTAAATTTATACTGTCAGTCTCATAGAGAGTAACATTCTTTCTCTTTGTTGTGACAGAGTAAAGTGATCTTCAAAATGGATGTAAATTTAATTTGCTCCACAGTAAAGTCCTTTTATAATAGCAGAGAAATATACAGGAGTCTTAATACAAATAAGAAATGGATCTTCAGATTCTATAACATTGTTTATTTAAGTATCTACCTGCTGCATTCTGTATTTTGAAAACGTGATCATCTTGGTAAATGTAATTGTTTCTAAACTTTGTTTTCTGTCCTTCCCCATTCCCTTTTGCTACTCTCGTATTTCACTTGCTTTTGTCTGTTCTCTTCTCTTCTTATGTAACTGTTCTGGAGGCAATTCCAAGTCTTGAGGGTAGGGATTTATCCTGTTTGCAATTCTGCATTTTTTGTGAAATCCTGTGAAAACAGCAATGCCCACAATTTTGGCATAGAATTGCCAGGTAAAAAAAAAACTTTCTAAAAATGAAATGACAACAATCCTCTGGGCCACTGCAAATTGGCCTCGCAGTCTGCCAGGCGGGGTGGGAGAGCTGCAGGCATAAAACGTAACAGTAAAGGTCTGCTCCCTTTTGGGGTCTCTGGTGTGCCAGCTGGAGGAGCTCCAGGCCGCAGTCCAGAGATTGCGTGCCATCAGGGATGGTGAGTGGGAGATAGATTCCTACTGCCAGGCCCTTCTCCCCCTGGAGGTAGAGGGCAGACCACGGTTACCTTCCAGGACAAGGGAGAACACCTCCCATTCTGTCCAGCCAGGGGATTGGACCCAGGTGGCCAAGGGCCCCAAGGCCCGCCACACCAAGGCACCCGCCCCGCTGGAGCTTTGCAACAGGTATGAACCTCTTGCAGCCCCGGCAGAGCCTGCTAAGCTGT
>NW_005842335.1:229448-232158 GCF_000455745.1 Alligator sinensis | reverse complement strand
CTGCTGAACAACCCTTGCAAAGCCAGCAGACCAAGGCACTTAAGGGAGCCCACCCCTGCCCCAGCCCTGGAACGAGCATTGAGCAAGGCAAGGGCCCTCCAAGGGATACTTGCGTGCCTGTACACAAATGCCAGGAGCTTGGGGAATAAACAGGAGGAACTTGTCCTCCTGCTTAACACAAATAATTACAATGTCATAGGGATAATGGAGACCTGGTGGGACTCCACCTATGACTTGACCACGGGTATAGACGGCTATACCCTATACAGGAGAGATCAAGTGGACAAAAGGGGCGGGGGGGTAGCTCTCTATGTCAAGGAAAGCTACATGTCCCTGGAAGCTGACATTGGCACCCAGGGTGGACGACTGGAGACCCCCTGGGTTAAAATCCGTGGGGAACGTGGCACAGGGGACACAATGGTGGGAGTCTACTGCAGACCTCCTACCCAGGATCGCGAGCTTGACCAGGAGTTTGCTAGGGAATTGGCTGAGGCCACATGCTCCTGGTGCACGGTTGTCATGGGAGACTTCAACTAACCAGACATCTACGGGGAAGAGTGCTCAGCCAAATCCACATGGTCGCTAAGCTTTCTCTTGTGCGTGGATGAGCTCTATCTGATACAAGAAGTCTACGGGCTGGTGAGAGGTAAAGTGCTGCTCAACCTGGTAATGGAGGACAACCTAATCAGTGACCTAACGATCGAAGGGAAGCTGGGTGACAGTGACCATGACCTGATCGCCTTCACCATCTGCCAGAAAGCTGGCAAGTCAGTCAGCAGTACAGAAGTCCTTTACTTCAGGAAAGCTGACTTTGACAAGCTCAGGAGGCTTGTCAGTGAGGCCCTAAAGGGCCACGACCCAAAGGGGAGTGGAGTTCAGGATGAGTGGTTGCTCCTCAAGGGAGTGATCCTGGATGTACAAGCAAAGTCTGTTCCATCTTGGAGGAAAGGCAGCAAAAGGGCACAGTAGTCCCCTTGGCTCTCCAGGGAACTAGCGGACCTCCTGCATCTAAAAAGACAGACCTACAAAGGATGGAGGATGGGATCCACCTCCAAGGAGGAATACTCTGCACTGGTCTGGTCCTGCAGGGAGTGAACCAGGAAAGCCAAGGCTGCGACGGAACTCCAACTGGCCACTAGTATCAAAGACAATAAAAAGTCCTTTTTTAGATATGTGGGGAGCCGGGGGAAAAGCAAGGGCAATGTTGAACCCCTACTAAACCAAATGGGACAACTGACAGCCGATGCCCAGGAAAAAGCCACCTTGCTAAATGGGTACTTTGCGTCCGTTTTCCACCAGTCCCATGGGATGCCCCTGCCCATTATGGGACGTGAAGGTCCAGGTGAGGGAGCTTCTTTATCCTCCATCAATGCTGACCTCATGAAGGAACACCTTGAGTGGCTGGATACCTTCAAGTCAGCCGGCCCTGACAGTTTACACCCCAAGGTACTCAAGGAGCTACCCCGGCACGGATCTTAGAGAACTCCTGGCGCTCTAGTGAAGTGTCCAAACATTGTTAGGCCAATGTGGTGCCTATTTTCAAGAAAGGGAGGAAAGTGGATCTGGCAAACTACAGGCCCATCAGCCTGACCTCCATCCTGGGGAAGGTCTTAGAAAAGATTATCAAAGAGGCTGTCCTTAACAGACTGGCCAGTGGCAGCATCCTGAGGGATAACCAGCATGGGTTTGTTGTGGGTAGGTCTTGCTTGACCAATCTTATTTCCTTTTATGACCAGGTGACCTATCACCTGGACAAAGGAGAAGAGATTGATGTTATATATCTTGATTTTAAGAAAGCCTTTGATCTGGTATCCCATGATCATCTTTTAGCAAAACTGTCTAACTTCGGCCTCGGCCTCACCATGATCCATTGGCTGCGGAATTGGCTCCGTGGTTGGACCCAGAGGGTGGTGGTTGATGGAAATCAATCGTCGTGGTGCACTGTGGCCAGTGGGGTCCCCCAAGGCTCTGTCCTTGAGCCTACACTATTCAACATCTTCATTAATGATGTGGACATTGGTATCAGAAGCGGACTGGTCAAGTTTGCCGATGACAGCAAACTTTGGGATAAAGTGTCCACACTTGAGGACGGGAGGGCGATCCAGGCTGACCTTAACAGGCTCAGGAAATGGATGGCCGAGAGCCTGATGGTGTTTAACACTGAAAAATGCAAGGTTCTCCACCTTGGGAAGAAAAACCTGCAGCATGCTTATAGGCTCAGCAGTGCTACGCTGGCTAGCACTACGGGCGAAAGGGACTTGGGGGCCATGATTGACCACAAGATGAGCATGAGTCATCAATGTGATGCTGCAGCTAGTAAAGCGAGCAAAACGCTGGCTTGCATGCATAGATGCTTCTCAAGCAAATCCCAGGGTGATCTAAGTTTATCAGGGGTGCTCACCAGGTTCTGGGGGAACGTCTGTCTGACAAGGTCGAACGGTCCCAAACTCCTCCATGAGCATTTCAGGATGGACATAAGGAAGAACTTCTTTACTGTCCGAGCCCCCAAGGTTTGGAATTGACTGCCGCTGGAGGTGGTTCAAGCACCTATTTTGAACACCTTCAAGAGACATTTGGATGTTTATCTTGCTGGGATCCTATGACCCCAGCTGACTTCTTGCTCCTCGGGCAGGGGGCTGGACTTGATCTTCTGAGGTTCCTTCCAGCCCTAATACCTATGAAATCTGTGAAAGGTAGCAGCTGCCCCCTC
>NW_005842335.1:212008-229285 GCF_000455745.1 Alligator sinensis | reverse complement strand
CCCCCCCCCCCCCCCCCCCCAACTCCTTGCTGTTGATTGGCAGAGAGGGCTGCCCATTGTGGATCCCCACCTTTTTCCACCAATCAGCAGTGAGGGGTGGGGCCACGCGATGGTCAGCCCTCTTGGCCATTCAGTGGTGAGGTGTGTGGCTGCTGGGGCCCCTTGGCCCATTATTCTATTCTGCATTTGGGATAGAATAATTGCATGCAAATATATAGACAGGTGAATGACTGGCTTGGAGTGTTAATTGCAAATCACAGGAAGTGATTCTTCCACTCTGTTCAGCACTGGTGAGGCCTCTGGAGTATTGTGCCCAGTTTTGGGCATTGCCCTTTAGAAAGGATGTGGACAGATTAGATAGAGTCCAGTGGAGAGCAACACAAATGGAGGCCTGGGAAGCAAGACTTAGGAGGAAAGGTTGAAAGAACTAGGGTTACATCGTCTAGAAAAGAGAAGACTAAGGGGGGGATTTAATAACAGTCTTCAAATACCTCAGGGGCAATTATGGACAGGATCGAGATGGGCTTTTCTTGTAACCATAGGGGACAGGATTGGAGCAATGGCCTCAACTGCAGCAGAAGACATTTAGGTTTGAAATGAGGAGGAACTTTCTGACGGTTGAGGGTGGTCAAGCATTGGAATGGGCTACTTAGAAAAGTAGTGAACACTCCATCCCTGGGAATTTTCAACAGCAGATTGGAGAGAGCCTTGGGATGATTTAGTTAGGGTTGTTCCTGTCTGAGCAGATTCTGGACTAGATGTCTTCGTGAGCCAGCCACACTTTCCTATGATCCTATAAACCGGTTCAGGTTTGGAAAGTTTTTTTTTCATATCCACTAGCATGGTAACTTAAAAAAAGTTTAGATTTTGGAGAAACAGAATAAGGTATGTGAACCATGTAAATACAAATCCTGCTGGGGTAGTTTTGGCTCATAACTCTTCTATTTGAAACCATGGGTTATTTTGTAATATATATTTACAGAATAAATCATAATTGTTCAGAATGATGCAACTGAGCATTGTATCAATCCTTATGGCAAAGTCTGCTCTTAAATACATACATATGGTTTCTTTGGGTAGATGTGATATCTTTTATTAGACCAATTAAATAGTTGGAAAAAAGTTCTTTGAAAGGTTTTGGGCACAAACACCCTTCTTCAGGCACAAGGAGAATCTGTTGGTGTTTGTGTGTTCTCCTGGGTGGAATTGAAGCCAGTATGCAAAATGCAGGTCTGTGAAAATGTAAATGTGTGGCAGTGAGTATCAGAGGGAATGAGACAATAGGTGTGAGACAGGTATGTGGGGGGATAAGGGGAAATGTTGAACTGTTGATAAAATGTAGCTGGTAAAATGCAGACAGGTTACCTGGGGTTATGGGATGTCAGGCAGGTTGTAATGTGCCATAAATCCAACATCTATATTTTAGTCCATGGTTTTTTGTATTCAGTAGATTTCTGAAGTGAAGTTTGTAGACTCGTCTATGAAAGGTGTTTTGTAAATTCCCTTTGAGGATTAAAACTGAGAGATTGGAGAGAGGGTGGTGGTCCTGTGAGAAGTGTGCACCCTTAGGTAACTGCGTATTTTTGTCTTCAGTAGATTTCCAGTGTGCATTCATTCTGGTGCACAGTTGTTGTTTGGTTTTTCCTACATATTTTCCATCAGGGCATTCAGTGCGCTGGATCAGATATAGTACATTTCTGGAGGTGCAGGTGTAAGATGCAGGAATGGCGATGGTTCTGTTGTGGGGTGGAGTTATTGTGGGGGTGATGGAGATGTGTTGGCAGGTTTTACATTTCTTGTCCCGGCATGGCCTAGATCCATTTGGTGTACTTCTGGGAATGAGGAAGTTTGCTTCTGGGGATGAGGCTGGTGAGGTTTTGGTGCTTGTTTAAAGGCTAGGTTGGGTGATTCTGGAAAGATCTGTTTAAGAATTGGGTTTTCTTCTGGGATGCAATTGTTTGAGGATTTTCCACATAGGTTCCAGGGAAGGATGGTATGTCATAACTCTAATGGTGTGCGAGTTGTACACCAGCAGGCTCTCCCTGTCCCTGAAGAAGAGTGTTTGTGCCTAAAAGCTTGTAAAGAACTACTTTTCCAATTATTTAGTTGGCCTGATAAAAGATATCACATCTACCCAAAGAACCTTGTCTGCCTATGACCTTAGACCAACATGGCTACAACCAACAACCCTAAATACACGTGCTTTTGTTCTTTGTAACTCTTCATTATAAATTCTAATATGTTCTTTTTCATGTCATATCCTTCTTTGCCATCCCCTATGACCATATTTCGCTCTCAAGTACACTTATGTATAAGTAAATTTATATAACTGTAGCTGAGACTCTAGTCTGGGTTGTCTGATTTTCATAAATGCAATTTCCCTTTTCTTTTGATTGTGTAGCATGCGCTGTTTGTTTAACACAGGAGACAACAAGTGTGGAAAGGTTGGTTTGTTTTTTTTTTAATATAAGGTCATGAGAAACTAATCGAGTCTAAAAGGTTTTGAAATTAACCCAGTTTAACTCTGAGAAGTGGATCTAATTTTTCAAATCTCTTAATATTTATATAATATTCCCATTATATTTCATGTTACAGAAATTATAAATGAATTGTTTGTACATGTCCTGAAACTGACTAAACATAAAATCAAATATTTTCTCAGACCCAGCTGGCACTTTGTCATTATGCTACATCTTACGATGAAGAGAATTTCCCAATGGCAAATGAGTTCCAACCTGAGCGCTGGCTGAGGAAAGACCATATGGACAGAGTAGACAACTTTGGTTCCATCCCATTTGGTTATGGCATTCGCAGTTGTATAGGAAAAAGAATTGCCGAACTGGAAATTCACCTTGTACTGATTCAGGTTAGAAATTTGTGACAAGATTACAAGATTATATATCAGTACGTGCTTGCTATGCAAATCACCTCTGGACATCCCTTTTTTATATCTAAAGCATTATCCTGTCACAGGACTTTTGATGAGCACATAGTGATCTGTTTTGAATTAAGCATGTTACAAGGTATTTTTGATATGGCACAATCCAGTATAAGATCAAGGAAATTAAATTATCGGTATAGCAGAATTTTAATTAATGAATTGCAGCCTTTAAATAAAAGACTCCCTTGGCACACAGTAGGGCAATGAGGGCCAATCCTTTTGGCAGGCGTGCTACAAATGAACCCCCAAATCTCCCAAGTGCCACTCTGACCCCCTTTCCATGGCTGATCTGCTGCTCTGCTTTCTGCTTCCTGCCTTGTCTGGCACTGTGCTGTCTGTCCCCTCCCTAGTCTACTGGTTGCTACACACAGAGGCTTCCTGGGTCAGTTATGGCACTCATGCCACAGGTTGGCCACCCCTACAGTAGAGTGTTTACTTATTTGTAAGATTTTGTATAAAACATGTTGGAACTAAGAACAAGTAGGCACTTACCAGAAAGTGAAATAGGGTTGTAATCCTTAGTCTGAAGTGGACCATAATTTCAAGCATTCAAATCAAATGTTATTTTCTCCACCTTTCCTGTTCTCCCTGTCCTCATTTATTTTTGTCTTTCTTTTCTATTTTATATATTTTCTGGGTTTTTCGTATTTTTTCACGAGTTAGAGAAGGCTTTCCCATCAATCCCTATGTGGTTGCTCATCTCCAAAATGCACATAAATATTCAGATCAGTTTGATCAGTAAATGCAGTAAGTAACGCAGCAAGTAATGCAGAAAATGATTTAAAGATTACGGTGCAGCACAAATGAAATATGAGGACATAATGTAATGCTGATGTAAAAAAAGGCAAGTGTCATTCTGGGATGTATTAACAGGAGGTAATATTCCTCTCTTCACTCAGTAGGAATGAGGTCTCACCCAAAATGTTATGTTCAGGTTTAGGATCTGCACTTGAGTGCAGAGTAGAGAAGAAACAGAGAGGATATAGAGGAGAACAGAAAGAATGGTAGGAAGTTTACAAAACATGACTTCTGAAGGAATTGGATCCTTCAGCCTAACAAAAAGAAGTCTGAAAGAGAAATACAAAATCTTCCAGTATATGAGAGGTTGCTCTACAGTGGATTGCAACCAAGCTCTCAGTATGTCTACTAATGGGTACATAAGAAGAATGCAGCTGTTGTAAACCATTTGAGCAGACTACCTAGAGAAGTTTGATGATTTTTACTCACAGGTTAAAGAAACATTGGTAACAATGGCTTAGGTATACTTGATCCTGTCTTAGGGCAGGAGAATGGACAACATGGCCTTTAAACATCCTTTCCATCCATATATTTCTGTGATGCCATAATGCTGGTCCCCTCAAATGTGCTCGGTAATCGTATATACTTACTCTGTACCACTTCAGAACATTTGCTGTCTCATTTTTGTATTCAGTCTCCTGCTGGTTCAGTGAAGGTGTCATAAGAATAATTATTTAACGTTAGCAGACTCCCCTTGACTGAATGGCAGCCTGTTTATCCCATTCTGTTCTAATTAGTTTCTTCTATGCGCATCACTGATTTTTTCTGAGTGCCTTCCAGTAATGGTGTTAAGCAATCTGCCTCATGTTTGTTTTCTCATCTTTTGTCCAGACAGATAATTGGATTTTGGTGTTTAAACACCTTGCCTTTAGAATAGAAGTTGGTGAGGTTTATAATCTGAGTTCCTGTGGGAGTTAATTGCACACTTTTGGGCTGACCTCTGAGGAACTTGATGGATCGAAAAGACAAGTTTTATTCTAATTGTAGAAAATTCGTTTGCACTACAGAAACAAAATTGCCAACCAGGTTCTTCATTCTGGGGCAGCGTTATATTTTTCCCTTCAGGGGAACCATGTTACTTGAGTCTATTAGAGTTGACACCATACATGTTGTTTCTCACAAACTTAAAGGGCTGTTGCTGGTTTTCTGTGGAGAATTATAATCTTGTTGCTTTATAATACTTCTAATATCACCATATGTCTCTTTCCAGTTGCTTCAAAATTTTGAGATCAAAATTTCTTCCAAAACAAAACCAGTTCGTGCTAAAACCCATGGACTTTTGACTCCTGGAGACTCCATCAATGTGAAATTTGCTAACAGGAAGTAAGAATCTAAAGTTTAGTAAATTTTGGTATACTCTTCTGAGATATAGACTTGCATAGGATTGAAATATGATGATCATTCTCTTGTTCACTGGTTTGTGGATACCCTGTAAAATGAGCAGGCCTTATGTTCTGACTTAGTTGAAGCAATATGCAAGAGAAGTTAACTCTGTCATAGTAGATAATTATGATATTTCATGTGGAATCTATAGAAACATAAACTGAAACATTTCCTTTTTGCACTGGAAGTCATTTTTCTCTGGAGCGATTTCTGGTGGTGGCAATGGGTGCACTGAAACAATAGTATAAAATTCAGATATTGCATACTGTCCTATGCTTTTTCTAGAGTGTGTAAACATGAGACAAATACTTCATGTGCTTTTGAGAGGCTCTGTGATAGCAACGTACTGCATTCAAACTTATGTCCATACGTGGAGATTTTCTGGGGTTTTGATCCTCCCCAGAAGTGTCATTTTTATAATTCCCCACACAGCAGTGGGGTCATCAGTAAAGTTTTTCTTTACTTAGTTTGCAGAAATATTTGCACAATGTTCATAAAAAATAAAAATGAATTCAGTAGCTGGAAATGTAAGGAGTTTCTTAAAAAGGCAAAAGTCCTATCAGTTTATTTAGACTGAAAATTTAGAATGTTTTAAAAATGTATTTATAAATCATTATTGCCTATAGACATGCTTTTTTAAAATTAAACTTTAATTTGGATATCACATTACAGGGTTATGAGCCCAACTTCATAATAGTGCTGATACGTGAAAAGCAAAATGTAAAACCAGCTAGTTTCACTGCTCCAGTACACAAAGTTACAGAGATAGTTCTCAAACAAGATGATAAACATGATAAAATGATAAAAATTAAATACTTATGTACATGTTCTCATTTCCTCTGAGAGAAAGTGTTATTAGCAGCATAGATATGTGTTTTTTTTAAGCATGTAATGTTTAACCTAACGATCTCTTTTTAAATGTAAGCACTGGACATTTCCCATTGTAGAATATTGCTCAGTGGATTCAGTACACAAGTGCCCTCTGTAGGATGTAAGTATAACTGCTACTGTGTTTAATAGTTTGTGATTCATTGACCATTTAGCGGCCAGTTTAAGGAGCAAATGCTTTAAAGTCTTATCTCTGACAGCTAATGGGAAGTCTTTAATGTGACGTCACAAGGAGTCACGTTTAAATTTAAAAGAAATCCTTATTTAGGAAAACATTTTACTTGTGGAATATTTTATGATGCCTTGCGGTGAAACATTTTACAAAAGAGCTCCAGCTTGAATATTCTAAAGTAAAATGAACCATTTCATAATCTGTAGTTAATTATTACTGTAGGAATGGCAGAATATTGTTGAAATGTAAGAAAGTTACTTACTGATATTCGTAAACCTTCTAACAATGGAAATGCAAGAAACTAGTTTTCAAATTGGGGTTCTTAATTTGTCTTTTGTTCTTCACCCATGCGGCCTTCAAAAAAGTTCAAGATATGGTAAAAATGGTTTTTTAAATTCTTTTTTATTTTTAATAGTATAATACTTTTGCGTATCTGAGCTCTGCAGACGGAGACAGTTCTGTATTTCTTGGAAGTACCAATGTGAGGACTTGGTGATGTTCCTCCTTTTCATGGATGTGCTATATAAATCTTTTTCTCTGTAAGGTCATTCATCTATTTTGTCAGAGTATTAAACATCTGTATAGATAGCCAATGAATCAAAGAAGTCAGAACTTTGTTAGTTATACCCATGTAGCTATTTATGTTATTATTTTATTTTTCTTGTGTTTTTTATTTCCTTTCCAATATGATTTCCAAAAAACATCCAGCTTTGCACTGACTCCTTTTTCTGAGACTGGATTATTTTTCTCCAGAGCCAGTCTACACATTTGAATATTATCCAGAAGATAGACAAAAACTTTTAATTTCATAAGGGTTAAGCATGCTGCTTCCATGACACTCCGAGCATATCTTGACTGAGAGCAGAAGGGCCACACTCTGAATCCAAATTTGGATTCCTTATGGGACCTGTATTTTGCACTATTATATCATCATTAGTGTAGAGCAGTGGTTTTCAAACGGGGGGCCGCCCTCCTAGCGGGGCTTGAAGGAATGTTGTGGGGTGCAGTCCAAGGGGGCATGGGCAACAAGTTTGCAAGGAGCCAGTGCCACTGCAGCCATTCATGGGGGGAATGCCGGGGCAGGGAGCCCCAGGCAGGCTCTACCAGTGGGCTGCTACGTCTCTGGGAGCCCGGCGTGGTGGGTGCGCAGCCTAGAGCCACAGTGGGGCCAAGGCAGGAGGTGCTGGAGCCACGGTGGGTGGAGCCTGCCCTGCCAAGCCGAGCCGTGGCGGCTGCTAGGATGAGGAGTGCCCTGTGCCTAGCTGTGCTGCTCCTCTGGGGTGAGGAGGGCAGGAGGGGGGGAGCGCAAACAAAATTGTAACTCTAAGGGGAGCTCAGCTCAAAAAGTTTGAAAACTGCTGGTCGAGAGCAACTATTGGTGTTTTCTGATATTTTTGTTAATTCATACCAATTCCAAGCTGATACTTCACAGTATAAGAGGCATTCTAGAAATGCTATTTTAATAATTTCAGTCATCTCATATAAAAGAAAGTTTTGATTTGTTTTGATAAAGAATCTTGTTTGGTACATTTAATAAAATATTTATATAAAATAGATGTCTCAGTTTCTGTTTCGTATTGTTGTTCACAATAGCACTTTTCCCTAGTATCTCCAAATTTTGAACATGTTGGAAGGAAACATTTTATAACTGTGAAATTGATTCATGGGAAATGATTCCATTAGCTTGAGGTGTTGGGGATTGCTACAAGATTTATAAGGTGGGTAAGGAATTTGTTTAAGGGAAGATGGTAGTGTTGTTGAGGGGGGAGCTAGCAGTCTGGAGAAACATTCCTCAAGGAATAGTTTTGAGATTAATCTAATTTACTATTTTCATTAATTAATTAGCAAAAAAAGTGTTTCACAAAATTGGGAAATGTTGTTAACACAGAGGAGGATTAGATTATTGTAAAGGAAAACCTGGATGACCTTGAGGACTGACTGGAATAATAGAAATGGAGGAAATTTAATAGTACAAAGTACAAGGTTATACAATGAAGAAATAACAAGGTTTTCTGCTGGGAGTTCATAAGGTGAAATGATAACAGAGAAAAACTCGGTTGTATTAGTTGATCAAAAGATGACTATGAGCTGCCAGTGTTATGAAAGAGATAAATACTGTCTTTTGATGCATTGCGCAAGGTATTTCCAGCAGAAATGTGAAACGATTAATGATATTGTACAGACTCCTCATCTGGAATGTTGTTCATAATGCTAATCACCTATGTTCAAGAAAGATTAATTCAGACTTGAAAAGGTACAGAGAGGGGCTGCTAGGGATATGACAGATGTATAATTTAGTGTGCATTAAGAGGCTTAAAAAAGTAATAAAAACTGAGCAGACATGATACACAGCAATATAACTGCACAAATTGTCCTTTCCTGCACTGAAAAGCCTTAGATGAAAAAGGGATAACTGGTATGCAAAGGAGCAAAACGGTTCAGCTTGTGTAGCTTTCCTCCATAAGACAATCAAGGAAATGAAGATCCTATCTTAAATGAGCTTGAATTGTTTAGTCTAGCAAAGTGAAGGTTGAGAGGGTATATGATTGCTATTTATACATGCATCAAGACTGTTAGCACAAGGGAAGGGGAAGAACTAAAGGATGGGGTTTGCACAAGAACAAATGGTATAAACTAGCCATGAATAGAATAAATTTAAGTTGGAAGGTAGAAAAAGGTTTCTAACTATCAGGTGAGTGAAGTTCTGGAACAGCCTTACACTGGGCCAAAAAAGCAAACAAGTTTATAAAAGAACTTGATCGATTGATGAAAAGGGGTAGAAACTGGTTTCCTGGCAGTAACAGGGAACTGGACTTGATGACCCAGGAGGACCCTTCCAGCTCTATGTTCCTACCTTTGACTTGAATGGCAGCTTCATTTGTTGGGTAATTATTGAAATAAATACAAATGAACGTTGAAGTATTTAGTACAAACCAATACAGAATACTGAGTGTGTCTACACATGCATTAACGCGCTTTAATTAATGCTTTAGTTTAGGGAATGAGCTTTAGTTCAAGCACCCCTGCCACCATTTTGAAGTGTGAGGACACTGATACACGAGACGCAGCAGGCTGCTAGAGCACAGGAATTGCCACACTCCAGCCGCCTCGACTGACTGTGTCTGCTCCAAGATGCTGGAATCCAGCATGGCGGAGCAGCCTCCATACTTGTGTACAGGAGCCCCCAGTTTTTTGTGATGCTTTAATGCACATTAGCTTATTGTAATGCGCATTAACTAAAGAGCACAGTTTTTGGTGATACTTTAATGCACATTAAAATGGGCTAAATATGCATTAAAACGCACGTGTGGGTGCACCCACTAGCACTATAAAGAACATAACCACAGAGAGGCAGCAGTTGATACTAATTGATACTCATAAAAATTGTGATCTGGAGATTTTTAGGCAAAGGGTTCATTGTTTGCTATTTTTTTCCTTCAGTACTCAAGAATAATATATATATTTTCAAATACATTCCACTTTTTCCTTCTAAAAGCAGCTGGATTGATCAGGGCTTTTTAGTTTAACTACTGCAATTTAAATACTACCTGCTATGTTCATAGGGGATCAGAGAATAAAATAGAAGAGTCTTTATTTTAGAAGAAAGGGGTATTGAAATTTCAGAGGGTAGCATGAGAGAAGATAATTGTGTTGTTTTATGCCGTTCCATGATCTTAAAATCAGAGATTACAGGAAATCAAAGGCCGGCATATTTAGAAAAAATGCTTTTTCATGCAGTGTATAGTCTACCTCTAGAATCTGGTATTGCAAGAGGTCACTGCCAAACACTGTCAGCAGACTTTAGAAAGTTCTAGTCTTTAGAAGGATTAAAGAGGGAATATAAATTGCAGCTAATAAGATAACATGAATGCAGTATCATCAAACCACATGCTTTGAAGTATGCGAAGGTTGTCTGTAAGTGTTGAAAAGCCATGTCATCTTTATTATGTCCTACACGGTACATTTGGTTAGGGACAAATCTAGTCTCTGAGTCACAAGATGATTATTTTAGCTGAATGCTGGGAGGAGGGTGGGGAAAGGAGAACGAGGGGAAAGAATCATTCCTACAAAACTGAAGCAACTGTTGACCATTCCATTTCCTTTCCATCCTTGTGACAAGGTGTTTAGCAGAATTTGCAGATTTCACTGAAATCCCACAGGCAGTGCCATGAGCGCTACTGCTGTGACCTCAAACGTGCTACTTTTTGGGCCATCAGCCATGCACCTTTAGCACCCGTGCCACCCCAGCCTCCAGCCCTTCTGTGAAACGTGCTGTAGCCTAGTACCTGTGTAGCCCTCATGGCCATACCACATCAGTTTTGTGGGTAGGAACGCATTGGAGCATTGTCTAGCCCCCGATTTGTCCATCTTCTGACCTGCTTTTACTCCAGCAAGCGAACATAAGACTTGATGGGATTTTCTGGGTCAAGTCCAGTCTCCTGCCATCATAGGCAACCAAATGGCATAATCCTGATCATAAACTATTTAACCTCCATCTTAAAACTATTTGGGATTAATGTTTTATATTTGATCCTAAATACACCCTGTACATGGCCACAGAAGGAGCTCCTACCACATCTGACTCTGCACAGTACAGAGCATGCACCCCCATTGCAGGCCAGCTAACAGAACCCTGCTTTCCTAGCACCCCAGAATTGTTTTTTCTCTGCTGACAAGAAGCCGTCTGTACCAGTGGTGACAAGGACAAGATGTGCATTTAGGTGTGCTGTAGGCTTTTTTACCTTCAAGTATTAGTAGAGGAGATAGGATCTGAACCTTACTACTGTGCCAGGTACTATGCAGTCTCTGTACTACCATTTACAATAGTAGTTTACAGTCCCTTTGAACATGCATAAAAGAGTATGCAAAATGAAAAAAACACAGGGAATCAGTGCCACACTTCCTAGGTGTTGACTACTTAGAGGCAAGATACTAGACTTCATAAATTAAGCAAAGGAGGTGTGGTTTCTATATATGTGTCCTATCATCTATCATGTAGAGATATAATGAAGCAACATTCTCGTAGCTTGCTGGAACCTGAGAATAGTCCTAAGTGGAAAACACTTGGGTCATAACTATTGGTGGGTGCATCTACACATGCCATTAAGGTGACATTATAAACTCTGGCACAGTTTGCTCTGGAGTCAGCTGCTCCTAGGTGCAGTATCTGCACGTGTGCCTGGGACCGCAGCAGTTTGAGCTGGGGTGGAGCAGCCCCAGGTTGGCAGAGTGCCTGGGGGGTCAGCCTCAGGCTCTAGGTGGCGAAGTCGGGTGGTGGAGGGGATGGCTAGGACACGGGTGCTAAAGTGCGGGGCTAGGCGGCAGGTGGACCCCCCACTTTTGCACCCTCATGACCCAGCCAACCTCTCTCACCATCTACACGGACGTTATGGCAGAGTTAGGTACTCTGCCGTAAGATAGTACTGTCCCCAACAGTACTGTCTTGCAGCAGAGTTAGTTAATTTATTGCGCCTAAATACTGGCATATGTGTAGATGGTGATGCTTTACTGCAGAGCTAATTAATCAGCTCCACAGTAAAGCGCACGTGTAGATGCCCCTGGTATATACATTTACGTTTTTAAATATTCCAATTTCCCACCTATACACTTAAGAAATGAACATAGATAGGCAGGCTGGAACTGTAACTCTAATAGCATAATGGTAGATGACTTATATAGCGAAAAGTAAATATTTATAAAGTGTTAGGATACAGAATTCCTCTCTTTTCTCTGAATAATTTAATCAAGTGAAAATGTAAATAGGAAGCAACCAAAGAAGTTTGCATGTTTATAAATTAATGCGTTTGCTGTGTATAGGTTTTGTTTCTTTTCAGTTAAAGAAAAAATATATATAAATGTTGTGTAGAATTTCTTTCCAATGGATTTAATTGGGGAACTTCCTCCACTGTCCAAAGTGCAGCTTACATCAGAGAACCAGGGGCTTGTTCATTATTGTAGGAATACCATTGAGGAAAAACCTTTCATGGTCCAGAAGTACCATTAGATGGTGCTGTCTTCACAGTATCACTCAGTTTTAGTCAAATTGTATTTATGGAAGAAGAACATCTAAAGATACATCTAAGAAAACCAAATAAGTCATTCATGCAATGTTCACTCCTGTAGCCATATCTAAAATTCATTGTTCTTCATATTCTGTCAGTTCTTTAAGTTACAGTTTTTTTGCTATACTTGTTTGACAAAGTTTTGAAAGACTGCTTTCATACATACATCAGACCCATATGCAGCTGTGTGCCTGCTTTACACATGCACTTCTGCACATGCTTGCTCAAAACCAGAGAACAACACAGGCATGTAGAGCACTTTGCAAACAAAATAAAACACACAGCCTTGTGCGCACAATTGCCTGTAGGCCTGTTGGAGAAATACAGGCTTTTAGAGCTACATTATTAGAAACTTCTGACTATTCTGACTACAGCTGTATGTTTAGTGCTGTGCAAAAGGGGCAGCATAGACATCCCGCAGTGAGCAACTCCATCTAGATAAGGCAGATACAAAGAAGACAAGATCCTGAAGGTGAAGCTTATGGCTGAGGTGCGGTCTTCCAGTCCCATGTTTCCATATTCCCAAGTTCAATTAAAAAGGGAGTAACTAGGAGGAAAATTTGTTGTCTGGCTGGTTCCAGCTATCTTGTTGTTGACTCCTTCAAGTGTTGCAGAAAAGAAAAGTTTTTGACATGCTTGCTGTAAAAGGCTTCGAGAGTATTTGCCTGTAGCACCCACCCTGCTACCAAGTGTTGATCCAGTACGGCAATTGTAGAATGCGACTTGTCGACTCCCTGAAGTAACACACTGCGCTTGGATTTAAGGGAAGTTGGAGAAGCTTATGTATATGATGAAAGAAGATCTAGGGAATGATCTGAGCAGTGCTGAGAGAGACGATAGGGGCAGCCACGGCTTGGTTTTACTGTTTTGTTACTGAAATAAGAAACGGGGCACATCTACATGTGCATTAATGTGCTATGATTATGGCGTATTAAATTTAGTAGCACCAGTGCATGCTGTTTTAGTGCCGCTAATGCATCGTGGACTAATTCTACTGTGCATTAGCATGGTTTTTGCTGTGAAGTGCTAATGCGCAGTAGAATTAGTCTACTGTGCATTTACTGTCTTGTGTGGACGTGCTCACAGAGATTGACAATCTAAGTGATCAGCTAGTCCCACCCTCATCCCCCCCCCTGAAAAAAATCCAACCAAACAAAAGATAACATAAAAACCCCATCCCTTCAGAAATGAAGGAAATTGCAGAATGAATGAAATGATAGGAAAAATTCCTCTTTGCTACACATGCTGGAGTGTTATTAACTTAACTCAGTTTTGCTCAAATTTGCAATATGTATAAGGAAAATAATTATTTTTTCAGAAGAAAGTCATGCAGTTAAAACCAAGACTGTCCATGTAATTGGATAATGGCAAGGCAATAACGCACATCTATTTGGAGATGCAGCAAATGCAGAACAAGTGACCATTAACCATTACTGGGAGAATTGTAGCCCTAAAAGCTCAAGAAAGATTATGCATTTCTGATTCAGTCTACAAGGTGCATCTCTACCATAACTTCTACCTGGCTTCAAACTAACATGGCTATTTCTGTCTAACTGTTATTACAACTCCTGTTAAAAAAAACAAGATCATGTAGTAACTTTTCCAGTAGCAAATGCTCATATTCTACCTTTGTTAGAATGAAAACACTTGCTTAACATGAAATTAGGTTTTAAGAGGTGCCGTGGAACGGGGTACGTGAGACCGTGGGCAGCTTAAGGAAAGCATTCTCAGATATCTTCCAGCATTTACAGTGAATAATAAATAATACATCAACATAGACATATCAAAACTATGGTGATTAATCCACAAATAAAAATTCCATTTACCCTAGTAGATAAATTTATTAAAATTAATATAATAGAGAAATAGAGTTACTGAGAAGACAGGTAACTTACGAAGTGTATTTACAGTATTGCAGAAGGCTTACATTAGAGTAATAAAAAAAATGGTGGCCCAGATTCAGAGAAACATCCTAAATCGGGAAGGTTGCTTAAATACTTTCTAGAATCAGGTCCTTCAGGAACACAATGACAGACTTGAGCCATGTCTACGTTAGCAAATAAATCCTTTCAGCAATTGGTGTCTATCAGTGATTCGGTTAGTTAAATTAGTGCTGACCATAAGTTACTGCTCTGAAGTGTAGACAAAGAGGAATTTAAAAATATTATCATTTATACAAGTACTTTTCACTGTCAGTATCTGCAAGGACTGAAGACCCCTGTCTGTCATGCAGGAAGCACAGCCAGTTAGAATTGCAGCAAGAGCTCTGAACTCAGCAAAAAGCAGCTGTTCCCAGACTGAGAAAATGATTCAATAGCAGCTGTGTTGGCTGTGAGAGAAAAAAAATGTGTGTGAAAAATGCTCACAGACCATTTTAAAGTTAATTTACTAATCTCTGTCTTTGACACTGCTTCTAAGCCAGTTCAGTAGTACTCCCTGAGCGAAATTATTCTCCCAGTATTCACTGTCACACCTCTTAATGCTGCTCACTAGTATTGTCACAAATCCACGGCCACCCAAAATTCACAATAGTGCAATTTTTAAAACATATTTATATTATTGCTTCAGAAAAGCTGTGGAAAATACAAGTTTTCTTTTGCAGTCTGGAATACCAAGTTTATAATCCATGTATAAATGAATTATTCACCACTTGACTAGTCAGCTTAGTTTTATTCTGAGAGGTAAACTGGATGTCAATACTGACTGCTTTTTCATTCATCTCACTTCTGCTCTGCATTGTATTTTCAAATATGATTATGACAGCCATTTGGGATCCAGTCTATAGATTTATAAAACAGCAGGCTCACTTAGTAGACAGCATAAAGCCAATGTATTTTTGCTACTCTTGTGTTGTGTCAAACCCAAATCTTTGTCATTCACATTTTGGTGTAGCTCTTCTAGTCATCAGTGACAATTTTTTTCTTGTGGTGTTTGGCTCTTTGCTTTGAAAATTATATATCAAATGCACAAATCTGTTACTGTATAAGACTTCACGGCATAGCTGTACCCTGCATAATGGGGCATAACGGGGCCATGTGTAAGCAGTGTAGCTAGAACTCACATCTTCCTGCTCCAAAAAGCAAAATCTCTGCCATGTAAGCATCTCTGGTAGATGGTTTGAGGTGTATTAGCCTTGTGGAACAGAGTTTGAGCAGTTCAGTGCAAATCAGCTAAATCTGAGAGCCAGCAGGTTTTAAGGGACCTCAAAGATCATTTTATCCACTCTCTTGCACAGATGAAGGATAAGAAAGTAAAGATTATTTTGAAGAGATACCAGCACAGATTCCCTTTTCAGCCGGTCGGAAGGGAAGGGGGGTGCTGGAACCCACCAGTCCTGATTTAATAAGCCATTGCATTATTCAGGGTGCAGACACGCACAATAACTGAATTCTTCCCAAGTGGAATTGGTTTGGAAATGGTTCAAAAATGTTGCAGACTAGAGGCATGCAGACATACGTTTCCCAGCATTCCAAGCGAAGCATCAGCATGAAGTGCTGTTGCTCTGCCACCAGAAGGCTGAAGAGAGCCCTTGTCCCAGCATGCTTTGCAGTAAGAGAGTCGTCAGAGAGTCTGTGGGGTTCCAGATGAACTTTCTCATGTCCTGGGGTCACCTTCGTGGAAATCTGCTCTGAGCTGGTGCCCGCATTTGATCAGCAAGCCACTGAGATGAGAGCACCTTTGATCGTGGGGAAGCATGTGGCCGGTGCCATGTGGAAGCTCAGAAGCTCCAACAGCCTCCAGTCCATGGCCAACCAGTTTGCATGTGCAAGTCCACAGCAGGATTGGCATCGTGGCAGTGGTGCCTGGTGATCAAGGAGGTTCTGGGCTCTGATTCATCCACCTCATTAGCCCTCAAGAGGCTGTGGCTGGGTTTAGACATATGGGGTTTCCCAACAGCATTAGGACCATTGATGGTACCATATCACCATGTGTGCTCTGCCCACCGAGACACAGAGTATATCAACTACAAAGAGCCTTTATCAGTGGTGCTGCAGGTTGTTGTGGATCAGCAGGGACTGTTCCCATATGTGACTACTGGCTGGTCCAGCAAGGTTCATGATGACAGGGGTTTCCACAACTTTGGCCTCATAGGCCAGGTGGATCATGGGGAGTTTATCCCAATATTGAGGTGGGTTGGGTGACTGTTGCCCTCTGCTGATCATTAGGTCACCAGGACCTAGGGTGGAATTTCTCTTTCTTATGTCTGGAATAGGTCTAGAATATTCTGGGTATTAACCAGAAGAAATAATAATATACACACAGCTCATACACTAAAAGCAATGAGAGAATGCGATCATCACCTGCTGGATTTCACTATCCAACGCAGGGCGCCTAGGGCTCACACCAAGGCTAAAGCCCTTGACTTCAGAAGGGCCAACTTCAATGAGCTTAGGAGACTAGTGGGGGAGGCACTAAGGGCCCAGAAGGTAGAGGAGACAGGAGTCCACGAGGGATGGTCGTACCTTAAGGGGACGATCCTCCAGGCCCAAAGGATAACAGTCCCTTAGAAAAGCAAGGGGGGTAAGAGTGCTCAGAGACCCCCTTGGCTCAGCAAGGGCATCCAGCAATGCCTGAGGACTAAAAAGGAGGTGTACAACCAGTGGAAGGGAGGAGCTATCACCAAGGAGGAGTACTCCTCCTCGGCCCGGGAGTGTAGGAGGGCTACTAGGAAGGCCAAGGCAGAGATGGAGCTCAGGCTAGCGTCCAGGATGAAGGACAACAAAAAGTCCTTTTTCAAGTACGTTGGGAGCAAGAAGAGGGCCCCAGGCAATGTAGGGCCCCTGCAAGACGCAAACGGTAATCTGGTGGCTACGCGAGACAAGAAAGCTGATATTTTTAACAGTTTCTTTGCCTCTGTTTTCCTGAACAGGGACCGGGATATCCCACCTACCAGAGGTAGGGACAATCTTGGGGATAGCTCTGTCAGGCCTTCAGTCAGTGCAGATGTAGTTAGGGATCTTCTGGAAGGGCTGGACATTTTTAAATCTGCAGGTCCAGATGCCCTCCACCCAAGGGTGTTGAGGGAGCTGGCA
>NW_005842335.1:181714-211416 GCF_000455745.1 Alligator sinensis | reverse complement strand
CCTTGGGAGAAGGAATCCACAGCATACATACAGGCTGGAGAGTTCCCTTCTTGAAAGCACAGAGGCGGAAAGGGATCTTGGAGTCATTATTGACCAAGATCTGGCCAATGCCAGACCGCAACCAGCAAGGACAGCCATACCATGTCATGCATCCAAAGGTGCATCTCAAGCCGGTCCAGAGAGGTGATCCTCCCCCTCTATGCGACCTTGGTCAGGCCGCAGTTGGAGTACTGCATCCAGTACTGAGCGCCGCACTTCAGGAGGGATGTGGCCAGCCTGGAGAGGGTTCAGAGGAGGCCACCCGCTAGGTGAGAGGGCAGCAGGGCAGACTCTACGAGGAGAGACTGAGGGACCTGAACCTGTTCAGCCTCAGCAAGAGGAGGCTGAGGGGGGACCTGGTGGCTGCCTACAAACTCATCAGGGGAGATCAACAGCAAATAGGCAGAGCTCTTTTCTCCCCAGCACCACCTGGGGTGACGAGGAACAATGGTCATGAGCTGATGGAGAATAGGTCTAGGTTGGAGATCAGAAGGCAATATTTTACAGTTCGGGTGGCCAAAATCTGGAACCAGCTTCCCAGGGAAGTGGTCCTTGCCCCTACCTTGGGCACATTCAAGAGGAGGTTGGACGATCACCTGTCTGGGGTCTTGTGAACCCAGCATCCATTCCTGCCCGTGGCAGGGGGTCAGGCTAGATGATCTGGTCAGGTCCCTCCTGACCCTAGCTACTATGAAACTACTATATATTGGGAATGTAGGTGTTTTTATATATACCCTACATGCTCATCCTGATGGCAGCTGTACAAGCATAGAGAATAGTGATCTATGGATTAGTTTCACATAAGGGAAATAGAAAAATCCCCCATTGCAGGATCAATTTAAAACTAGCCTGGGATTGATACTGGAAAGCATACTGTAAGGAATAGTCCAGCAGTGTTTATTAGGTGACAGGCTAGACTAGGGTTTTTATGCTTTTTTATTATATGGGTTCCATCTTAGCTGAGAAACTGTTCTCCAGGCCACCTTGCCTCACTTTCATGATAGTGTGGAACAGCTCCCTTCTGTTTGCAACTACATAGGGTCCCTCTGGCAATTACAGTAATTACTTAAGTGGAAAAATAATTTTAGACAGGGATTAACTTATTTTTAGCTGTCCTTAATATACTGTAACAACTGGAGCCAGCATCATGTGACTGGCTGGTTCTTAGCACACTATCAACCAATGCTGCGCAGACCCCCAGAATATAACTTGGGAACTGCTGGCCTAGATGATCTAGGTAGATCCTGCGTTTATACATCTATGGGTTTGAGCTGGTAGCTTTCTAGAAATGGTGTTTTGCCCTGTCCTCTGCAGGAGAGCAAGATTGCATTTCCAATTCCACATTTTCCACGGAAGGGAAGAGCTATCAGGCCTGTGTTTGAGAAGGAGCTTGTTGCTTAACTGTGGGCATGTCTACACGTGCATTTATGCCGGCTTAAATTTACTGCGCAGTAAATTACTGCACAGTAAGCGGGAATAGGCAAGTGTCTACATGTGCAGGTGTTAAAGTGCATTAAAGCTGTGTGTGAACTGACTTGGAACTAAAATTAATCCCAAATCAGTCCCCCCACAGAGCATTAATGCACTTAACGCACAGTAACGTGTCTACATGTGTATTACTGTGCACTATCTAAGGCGTAAATTTGATACCTGCATGATGCTGGTATCAAATTTACACTCAAGTTGGTGTAAGTCGCTATATTTACTGCACAGTAGGCACGTGTACGTTTAGGCATGCGCCCATGCAGTCATTTCAGTTACCATGCAGTAAATGCACATGTGTAGACGCGCCCAATGAGTCTTGTCACCAGATTGACAGGCCACTGGCCATCGGTTGGTTAGGATGGGGTCAAGAGGATAGGGTTGGTTAGGATGGGGTGTGTGTGTGAAGGAGACAGGGCCTGAACAAGCAAAACCCTTCTCTGAAGGAAAACTTCGTATATTATTAAATCATTGATGCTAATATCAAATAGACAGGAGAAATTGGAGTGGTTTTGCCTGATCAAGTTATGTCTAGAACAGGGCTGCATCTCCTATGATGCTCAAACGGAAGTCACCTTTGTTTACCCCTGGTTTAATATAAAGCGCCACCTTTAGAAGCCCGTGGGTTTCAATGGGAGGATGAAAATGTGTACGTTATGTGGATGGGATCATCAGCAAGCCCCAGAGAAGCACTAATGCCCAAGGTCAAGCCTCCTCCGCCTCAAATAAGGCATCTGTGTGGAATGGGGGTATGTAATTTCAGTAGGAAGGAATTGTGTGTCACGTCACCGTGGAGCTATGAATAGAGGAAGTACATATATGTATTGGTAGGATTTGCAGCTGACTCCTGCCTCGAGTTAAAAGTTTCTTAAGCAAAGGATCTGCTTTTGGGTGTGCTCTAAGCTTATAAAAATGATGTACTTGAAAGTCTGTGGGTTATTCTATTGCTTTTCACATCATTTAGGCTCAGGAAGCAGATTCTGCTAGTGGATTGGAAAAGAGGAGAACAGAAGGGGAATGTGGGATCAGTCCTTTTGCTAAAGGTTTGCCACCTAAGCCCTGGTAAAGTTGGATTTTATTGGGAATCCCCTAATTGTATCTGTCATCCCAGAAGAGCTGTCAGCATTCTGTAATATAAATACACCCTATGGTGCAAAATTATTCCAGTCCACGGTGGTTTCGCCTGCTCTTCTGTCAAGGAGCTGATTAGGGTTGCAACAGCTCTGCAATCTTCCTCTCTTGGAAAAAGTTACTGCTTGTGTTTATTTTTGCTACTAGTTTCCTGGAACCTGAAATGAATAGATATAATAATAGTATCTTATATTTTCAAATCCATAGCTGGGTGGAAATTTCATTTTCAGCAGGGGGCCGTCTTAAAGATGCAGGTGAAGGGCCCCATTCCTATAGCACTGAAACAAATGGGAGGCGTGCCACTATCTTCAGTAGTATTAGGAGCAGACCCTGAATGGGATGTTTTGAACTCTCGGTCATTCTTTCACGAGGCACGTTGCCTTATAAATACCCTAATCTGGAATATATAAAAATAAATCAAATCCAAATGATCAAATGGAATGATCTAAATCTGTGGATTTTTAGGATAAATCTATATCTCAGGGTGAGTGATTTACAATTTCTGCCTAGACGCCAAAATACTTTAGTCTAACTGATACCTGCAAAAGCACATATCTGTACAACACAGACACTCTACAGGATGATAAAAGGAACAAGTTGTGTTTGTGGTTCTCCTGTTCCTTCCAGTGAAATTTTTTGGACACGTTCTAAATAGACAGCATTGCAATTTTTTTTTCTTCTGCTTTTCTCCCCTCTTTTCATACAAGACAGGGTTATTTATATCTGGCTGAGAGATTTCCTGATTCTGAGAACAAGGTGAGGAAGAAGAAGCAAGCGCTTGAAACCAGTTTCTATCTTGTTTTCTCAGAACCTAGCTTCCCATTTTAGCCAGGACTCCGTTTGAAATGTATTGTCCTGCAGGTGCCTCCATTTCAGATGATGACACAAAAGTGAAACACTGAACATGTATCCATCTTGGAATTTGATGTCCCTCTGCACTTATTCTGTCTGGTTTCTTGCCGTTTAGGCCATGTCTTCCTGGTAAACGTTCTGCCCCTGAAATCTCTACGTTACGCTCGCAAGGATTTCTGTGAGAGGTTTTGCTCCATTAGGAATACGCAGCTGCCGACAGCTTGTAGAGCTGGTCCTTTTAATTCAAGCAATAGGGGCTCAAGCTTTCAGGACAGACGTTCCCAGGGCAGCATCACACGCTCAGCCCAAATGAGTCCAGTTCTTCATCTGGATGGAAACACAACACTGCTTGTTCGTTCCTTGGGGCCCTTTCAGCCGCTAGGGAGGAGCCGCTTCTTCAGGTTTGACAAGCTTTCCTCAAGATGGCAGGCAAAGACTGGCCTCTTCCCAAGCCACTGTTCTTGCTGCTCTGTGCACCGGGTTGCCGGGGAAGATGTAGCGCTCCTCTCCTCTTTAAGTGGTGAGGCATGAGCACCCTGCAGAAACCCCTCCTCTCTGCGAGGGGATAGGAATGGTGACAAAGCACGGAGCGATTAGTTCTGCTGAGAGACCACTGGCAGGGAAACAAACTCGTGCTCCTGTTGCACGAGGAGGAGAAGAGAGGTCACGGGGATTTGCAGCCTCAGCTCAGCATGGTGGGAACCGGGAGTCTCTAGCTCTGTCTCATGCAGAGTGGTCACCAAAGCCGCTTCCAGACCTTCTCTGTGGCCTGGGGGCAAGATTTCTTTCCCATTACCTCCCTGTCCTAGTGATTCGATTTCAGGATCTCAAAAAATCCAGGAGACAAGCTGAAAAATCAGATGATTTTGAAACAGCAGAAAAAACAGCTCATTTTAGTGGTTCTATTTCTGGTTTCCCTTCTGGCCTTTGAACCTTTTGAGTTCACATTTTTTTTTCAAGCTTTTCTTCTGTCTTGTGTCTAGAACATGGATTTTCTTTTAAAAAAAAGGAAATTTGAGTTTTTCACATGTTCACCTGATTCCAGGAGTTGGGGCTTGAAGGAAACATCCAATGCTACATAACTCTCAATAATTTTTTTGAGAATTGGCAATCGAACAGAATTTGCCCTTTGGACTAGAGGGGGAAAAGCAACCAGAGGGCAACCGTGTTGCTGGAGGGAAACCTATTAAGTGCAAACGCAATAATCTTTCATTTGTTTATCCTGAAGCGGACTGCTGTGCTCCGGTTAAATGGGGCCGTAGTGCTGAAGGGGAAATCTCGCTCAAAGGAGTTAATTCATCATAGTATGACAGTGACTGCCATGCCTGTGTACGTGAGGCTGTGGAGCATTGAATAGTTAATTGTCCTTGTTTAAAACTGTAAGTGTTTTCAATTTGATTTGACAGGGACACTTGAAGATGTCAAAGCATTTGATGCGGCGGTAAACTGTCATCTTTTTCCTGTGCATATCTCGAGTACCTCAGTGTTCAAAGAGTCTGAATGCTAGATCTGGTTTATAATCAGCTAAATCCATCCAGTACTAAAGTGCTGGAGTCTCAGATAAAATGTTTGATTGAGTATAAAAGAAGGTTGCTTGTGTTAGTATATTTTTAAAGTTTTTGGAATATAGTTGCTGTGGATTTCAATGCTCTCGCCTTTATACGGCAACATCCTGGAGCCTTTTCAAGAAAGGTCAGCTTTTGTTAACCACCTGCAGCACTTAGGATTTCAAGTTAGATGGTACAGTGAAGTTGAAGTCAATGTTTATCTCAGCAGGATCATGTGTTGTACTGCCCCAGAGCCTCTTAGGCATCATCCTTGGTTATCTACACACAGGAAGACATGGGTGTTAATGGCCTCAAGTATGCAATGCTACTCTGGGCCAGGGTTGCCAACTGTTTGTAAATTTATGGACAGCCCATAAAAAAGGCTAAAAATGCTTTTCCGTGAAGTCCATAAAAAATGGAGCTGTCAGTAAAAAAACTTAAAAACCAAGAGCTTGATTGAAGATCTGTCATCAGAATGAGGCTGGATGCAAGTGTTGAGGGCGGACAGAGCAGAGCAGCGCCACCCAGTGTCTGAGCAGGAGCACAGTATCCTGCAGGGAGCAAGCAGCCAGGGCTTTGTGGCCCATAGGAACCTCCATAGGCCCCTTCCCAACACCAATCACATGCTGCCGCTATGTCACAGCCATCACCTGCACATAATGCTGCTTGCTTTGAAGATAGGCAGGGCTGTGCAAACCCGGGCAATCTGAGGCACCAGGTGGTAAGGGAGTGGGGACAGCCCAGCTGGGATGGAGCCGCAGGGCTGAAATCATGGCAGGTGGGGGTCCATGCTAGGACGGGGGCCAGTGGGAATAAGGTTGGAGGTTTCATGGGGGGCAGCATGGTGCAGAGTGCAGTTGGGGGTATCAAAGGGTGGGAGTGAATAAGGGACACCTAGGGTGGGGACAGCATGGCAACTTCATGGGGGCACTGGGCAGGGCCCCGGAGCACCCTGAAAGGGGGATCCTGCCTACAGCTACTGTCCCCAGCTAAGCCCGGCACCCCACACTTGCTTACAGGAGCTCCTGGCTGGAGTGTAACGAGCAGCCCTGGCGTTGCCCCCCTTCCTTCTTCCTCTTCGGCCATTCCTCGCATTGAGGATGATCGTTTTCCATGACTGTCTTATCTGTGTGTCTGAAGATAGCTGATGAGGCCTATCCAGGATCGACAGACTGTACTGCAGCTTGGACATGTGTTTCCCTGTGGGGTGGATGGTGCTGGTTTTTTTATTTGGTCTGTGACATGCTGTTTTTCCCGATCCCGCTTTTCCATCTCCTGTTGTTGTCATGAGGTTTCGAAGTACTGAGATCCCCGAAGCAGACTCTTCCTCCATTTGGGGCGGTCTTGGGCAGTAGTCTCCCATGAGTTGACATCAATGTTGCATTTTTTTAAAGTTGGCGTTGAGGACATCCCTGAAGCACTTTATCTGCCCTCCTCTTGACCATATGCCTTGGCTGAGCTGGAGAATAAAACTTGCTTTGGGAGTCGGGAGTCAGACATCTGGATGACATGGCCGGCCTAATGAAGTTGATGCTAGATGTTCATTGCCTCAATACTTGGGGTGTTTGCTTGAAGCAGGATGCTAACATTGGTGCGCCTCTCTTCCCATTGGATTCAGAGGATCTTCCGCAGGCAGCATTGATGGTACCTCTCCAACAACTTTAGATGTCTCCTGTACGTTGTCTACGACTCAGCTCCATACAGCAAAGTGGGGATCGCGGCTGCTTGATAAACCATGAGCTTGGTTTCAAAACTGATGTTGCAATCTTCAAACACCCATTTCCTCAGGTGTCCAAAGGCTGCACTTGCACGTTTGAACTGATGTTGGATTTCTTTATTGATGTCAGTCTTCGCAAGAGATGGCTTCCAAGGTACAGGAAATACTCAGTGTTTATAGAGTCTCACCATGAATCTGAACTACCGGAGCTGGGGACTGCTCATTAAGAGCTTGTTGATGGAGGACCTTAGTCCTCTGAATGTTAAGCATCAGTCCCATTTTCTTGTATCCCTTGGTAAAGATGTTGATGATTGCCTGAAGGTCTGCTTCTGAGTGAGCGCACACTACAGCGTCATCAGTGTACTGGACTCCAGGATTGTGGTCAGGGTGGTCTTGGTTTTGACTCGGAGTCAGCTGAGGTTCAACAGCTTACCATCCATTCGCTCCACCTGGACGCTTGTTGGTGGTCAGACATAACTTTGCAGCAAGGAATATCGAGAAGCGTGTCGGAGTGATGATGCAGCCTTGCTTAATGCTTGTTTTAACCTCAAAGGGATCCGTGATAGATCCATTACTGAGAACCATTGTTCACATACTGTGACAAATTTTGGTGAGCATCCATACTTCAGAAGGATCCTCCACAACCCTTCTCAGCTGGCAGAGTTGAAAACTTTTGTGACATCAAAGAAGGCCACGTAGAGAGGCTTATGTCATTCCCAACATTTCTCCTGTGAAGATCATATCAGTTGTGCCTCTTGATGCCCTAAACCCACACGGAGATTCTTGGGTTTTCATCATCTCGTCAAGATATCCATTCATCTGTGCTGATTCCAATCGATTCTTACTAATGCAAATGGTTCCCACCCATACAAGTTTACTGGTTTATGTGATAGTTAGTGATTTCTCATTTCCTCTGGCTCTGAGAAGAAATGAACCCCTTAACATGCCATAGTGGGGAGCCATAGAAAGTGAGCAGGTAACTGAAGCCGTGTGTTGTTCGTAAACATATTAAACTATTCTCATTTTCTTCACAATCAACATCTGATTCTTATTGAAAAAAACACGTTGTCAAAGAACTCCAAATAATTGTTATTCACTTGCAATTAGTGCCTCAGAACAATTGCTTTAGGAAGATAGATGCTTAATTTTTGGTTGCAATGAATAGTTGAATGTCTGAGATCTTGAACTTCTCTTATCATTCTGGCAGATTGTATAATTGCTTCTGGTGAAGATGCCTGAGTGTACATGGGCAGAGACCCTCATTTTGTTCTGTGTCTGTACAGCACCTAGCACAAAGGAGTCCTAAACCATGACGATCATCCCTAGGCACTACAAAGGAATATACCACACTGTCACAGCAAAGGAGCTGGAAAACTTCAGATTGCCGTTGCGAAGTAATCTGCCAGATCTGAAGATGAGCTGCTTTGTTTGCAAACTCCACAGCAGAACTTGACCTTGCACAGGGAACACTGTGCTCATCACTGAACTGCAGCCAGTTCTGGGGTGAGAATGATCAAAGCAGCGATTCTCAAACAACTCACTCCAACAGCACTCAACACTAGTTTGAGGCGGTAAGCCGTCCATTTTTAGCTTTATTCTAATCTTGGTATTTCCATCCTTTGTTTCTTGTTCTTAAGCAAGTTCTTTCCAGCAGAATGTGTGATACCTCCCGTTTTCTAATTGTGTGTCAATTTTTTTATTGGAATATTTATTTTTAATATGTAAAAACAAGTCGAGCTGAATGGTAAACTTTGCTAACTAACTTTAAAAATAAAATGGAATGTCTGACGCGAAAGAGAAAAATAAGATAATCCTGAACAACCATGGCAAATATTTCCAGGCAATAACAGGCAGAAGGATATTGGGTGCGCTCTTAAGAGATCAAAAATGAGACTTCCAGGTAAAACAAAGGAAAAATTCTGAAAAGTGCCCTCAGCGTGTTCAGTTGAAGTCACGTGAAACTTGCTTGCATCCTTTTTGTCCATGCCCACGCTCCAAAAACATCCATTCAAGTGAGTTGTGCTGGCCTAGTGTTCAAACAAGGAGAATTTCAAAGTCACGGGTTTGAGTTTATGCACAAACCAAATGTTAAAGCACGTGCAGGTGTTTGTGTTGAAGATGCTTACGTGCTCCTTCGCTAGGGGAACGGATCTGACTCGTCTGAGCAGCTAACCGTTACGGACCAGGCAATAAGCAATGCAAATGGGATGCTTGCAAAAAACTGCTTGCAACGAAATGAAAATTGACCAAGAAGAGAAAAATCACAATAACAACAAAAACGATTTGAATGAGGAGTAAACCTGATAAAATAAGTGGCTGCAGACAAGGAGGTGCAATAGGTCAGATAAATTATTTCTTGTGAATGAATCACTCGGACTGAAGAAAGGAGCTGAAGCTGTCAGTGTCCTGCAAAGAAAAGAGGAGACGAAGGGAAAACAGCCTGAGCCTGCCATGAGCACCCATAACACCTTCCCTGAGCTACTCACCTCTCACTAGAAAGAAATGTTATGTCACAACTCTGGATTTCACTTCTCTATCGTGCCAATGATATGAACGAAGAATTCCAGCAGGTTTTTTAGGATCTAACGAAATTCCCTTTCCCGTCAATGGAAAGATTGGCTTTGACCAGGACCTTCCCCACCTCCATCCAGGTTAGATTTGAATTGTGCAAGTGTTCTTCCAATACCAGAACAGATTCGAGCCTCACTTTTATGGTACGATGCAATGTATACTTCTTTGACAAGGTCTATTAAAAAAGAACTAATGAGATGGTTTCTTTCCCAAAGAAGTATAAGAACAGCAGAGAAATGGCCCATTGCTAAAAATCTATTACTTTTCTTAATGGTTCAATTGCAATATGTTCACTAGATGTTTATAAACATAGATAGATCCGTTAAATATATCTTGCAAGATAGTGGATTTTCCTCTTACTGATATTTATAATCTTGTTTGCCCTCTAGTTTCCTGGCATATGTATTGACTCCTGCCCTCTTTCTTTTTATAATAATCCAGAAACTTCTTTTTCAGAACTGTCAAAATAATTTACTAAACCAAACAAAATACTTGCTTCTCTTGCCCTTGCCAGGATGATTGTTCGAAGTGAAAAAAAGAATGGTGTTTTTTTCATCACGTAACCAAAAACCTGGTTCTGTGGCTGAAAGGATGAGTAGAATTTTGCTAAACTCATTAAAATGATGGTTTCCCTATTTGGAATCATCTTTGAAATCAACCCTGATTTTTGTGAAATCCCATATTTACTTGAATCTAAGTCAACCCTGAATTTAAGATGACCCCTGATGATTAGATTTTATATATGGAAAAATTATAAATTTGTTATAGTTTTTCCAGGTATAGAATCTAATTATTGGAGAGTTGTCTTACATTTGTGCCCCCTCCCCACCTTGCACTGCTACAGCAGGGAAAGCAATGGCTGGGGGGTAGGTCAAATGGCCCCTTTGCCCTCTGTGCCCTGGACTTCTTCCCTTTGCAGCCTTCCTGCTCCCCCTCCACCAGCACCCCCCACTCCCAGCTCCCCACAGTCTGTGCCCTTTCCCCCTGATCCGTTGTCTTGGGACAGATGTGGAAGCAAAACCCCTAACGGCCTTGCAGCAGTGTCGGTGCTGCTAACTAGCTGGGCAGGGGACAGAGTTTCCATGTGGTCTGTGCCTGGGAGGGAGTCCAGCCCAAGTTGCAGCCAAGCTGTGCCTGATAGTAAGGTGCAAGGAAGTGGCGGGGGCAGAAGCTGCAGAGGGCAAGAGGAGTGGGGTGCAGGAGGCTGCCGTGGGTCAGGGCCAGAGTCAGAGCTTCAGCAGCTGCCTGCCTGTCCTGCCGCGGCTTTGCATGTGAATCTAAGACGAGGGACCCCATATTGACTGGGGGGAGGAACCTCGTCTTGGACTGAAGTCAATACGGTATTTGCAAGTTTCACAAAGTTCCCTGTTCAGCCATTTTGGATGGGATTTGGCCCTGCTATCCGTTTACATGATCCTTTGTCATGAGAGCCATCTTCACCTGTAAAATTAAAATGAATGAGAAATGAGAGGAGAGTTTGAAAATGAGCTTATTGGTGGCACAGTTATCTGTGATGGGCTGACTTGATGTAACATGATTGGTAATGACCTGGAAGAGTGAGTTAACAGCACATGCATTAAATCGGCAGGTGATAAAAAATCCGGAGGTGTTATGAACAGCGGTGAGAGTGGAGACGTAATACAAAAGAATGAAGAAACATCAGAAATACAGCCAGGGAATAATAAAATGAAATTCTGCTTGGAGGGCAAAAAAGGACTTAGCTTCTCAGCAGCATTTGACCCTGAGGATTGCAAGGTATTACTGTCCAAGTTACATGATACAGCTGGTGTTGACAGCACAGTTCTAGTGGCTCCAACCATTCCCCTCTGCTCTTTTCAGCAAAGGCCCTTGCCTGTAAAATGCCACCTGTTATATATATTCCCCTTCACTTCAATCTCTGTAACAGAGAGGTAGAGACATCCCAGGCTCTGCTGTCAGTGACACCAAAGCTGCCGTCAACAAGCCTGGATTAGGATAATCCACTTTTGTCTGGAGCAATTCAGAGACTTCAGTTCAGATGCTATGTGGCTGTCTATTTTTCCTAGGGAAAATGGCCATTGGGAGGCATGTCACTCCGTGCTGCACAAGGGACTTGCAGTCAAGCAAGTGGAGGATGCTTCCCTCGGAGGGGAATGAATATCCTCCCAGCTCCCATATTTTGTCTACATTTGTCCTTCCCAAGCTTTTTAGACCCACCGACTGCAGTCAACCCCCAGAATTTCTCATGTGCCGCCAGGCCTCATTATCATCAAATGATTCATTGAAAACACCATGGGTTTCTCTACCCCATCTCGGGACAGTGTCACCCAGCCTGCCTGCTCTGCACAGTGCTCCTTGTCCCACCAAAATGTAACACCGCCACCCTTATGATGGTGTTGGGCTGCTCACCAATAGCTACACCTAAAATGGAGAGTTTAGCAACCCTTTGAAAGGCAGTGACGTGTTTTAGGGTATAGCATGTGCAAAGTGCTTCATTTCAGTGCACTCAAGGGCTATCAGGAGGATGTGTAGAAATGCTCTATAAAGGTACACAGGGTCTCGTGGTGTGATCCATGGACCAGCTGCAGACCACTTTGTATTCCCTCATTGGTCACCGGTAGTCCACGGATCACCATTTCAGAAGGCGCTATCCCTTTTTCAGAGGCTACAAATAGGACCATCAATTAAAATTCAGGCCTAAAATGGAGAACCAGATATCACCAAAAAGCTGATGCTTCCTTGACTGCTGTGAAGTTACTTAGGGCTTGTCTGCGTGGGGAACTTAATATGATGTTTGAAGTGGGGTGTGATTCGTGAAGTAGGGTGCTAGTTACTCTGTACTTTTAGCATGCAGGAAGGCACTTTTTCCAATGAAAGCATCCGTGTGGGGACTTTGTGTGCAGAAGCCAGTAAACTTTAAATTCGTAACCTGGATTACTTCCCAGTAACTTCTCCATGTGGACAAAACTTCAAGGAATGGGAAATGCATAGTAGTTGCATGCTCTTCATTCTAGGATCCCAGACATGAATGGATGTGGGGAGAGCACATTTTATCTAGGTTCTGAAATGCAGTGAAAATTTCTTCCAACTATTTGAGAAGCTAATGAGGCATGTGACTGACACTGCATTATTCTTCGGAGGAATGCAGCTGGCGGCTGAGGAATAGGCTCTGGAGAGATAAGGGGCAAAAACATATAATCAAAGACTACATTCCCCACACTCAGGAGACCCTTTCTGAGCCAGACTGTTGTTGAGCCAAATTGGAGTCCTCTCTGAAATGAACTGGGAGGAGTGGTGCCCAGTTTGTTGCAAGCGGGGGTTACTCTTGTGCATCTCCCACGTCTTCCAAGAAGGAAGTAAAACAATTACATATATTGATAAAACATTTGGGGGTTGTGGAATAGCACAGCTTCTGAGAGTAAATCTTCCACTGTTTCACCCTTTTCCTTGTTTGAAAGGAGAGAGAAAATACCAGATAATACTGACTTGTTATCTACTGTTGTTAATGCAGAGGGCCAATGCTTCTCCTGCCACCTTTCTTTTGGAGAGCAAAGGTCGGAGGGAAATGTCGGCAGGAGAAGGCAGGCAATGGGAAAGGAATGTTAAGTTAAAACAAACCAGATAAGGGTATAGCTGACACCCATTTTGCCTGCAATAAATAACCTTGTAAAAGTTGAAGAGAAAGATAGGAGCCAATTTGGCCAACTCTGGTTACTGTCCGGATTTATCATCTGGGGAGGGTTGCCTTTGACCAGGAGAAACCATAAAAGCTGCAGGAGTCTTTATGAAAACACCCGTGGAATCAGAACGTAATTTGGCCTGAATATTTAATGTATCATACAGACTTTGTGATGTATGATATGCAGACTCTGTGCTGTGTGCTGTTTTGAAGATGTTGGCCTTCTTGACTCAAATGAATTGCCAGTGTAACATCAGTAAGTCAGTGGAGTTAAACCAGAGACAGGTGACTTAGTGGTATGGCAAAAGAAACAAAATTCCTATGTGAACACCCCTAAGCTTTGGCTTGGTTTTGGATCAGCACCTTGTATCGGCCGTTCAGCAGCAGGACAAGTTCCAAATATTACGGCGTAAGCTCATCTCTAATTTTAACACATCAGACCTCGTTTGTGCTTGATGTCTTTTACTTTACAACTGATTTTTAGAGCTGGATAGATAATTCATTGCAAGCAATATTTAGCATGAATCTTGGCATTTGTAAAACCTAATTATCATATTTGATTAAATATTCCCCTTATTTTCCCACGTCTAACTGTTTAAAAATCAAACAATAACTATATATTTAAAAACAAAACTAGGATTCTTTGTTTAGTGACAAACTATAGAAATTTCTACACTGCTGTGTGTTAATCTTGTATGCAATTAGTGCTGGAAATATAACCATCCCCAGTGTATGAATGTTAGTAACTACTACCCTTGTCTTTTTGCTTCTTTCTTTGAATAAAAGGATTATACGTTAAGGCCTTCGCCCTCCACAGGGGTAAACATGCTACGTTTCCATTATCACAGCTGGGCGCTTTCAATGTGGCAAGTTGTAATCAAAACCTTTGAGTCAGAAAAAGTAAATATATATCATTGGGCATGTCGCTGTGGTACCTCTGTTAAAAATAACATGGGTTGAACCAATTTAAATGAGAAATCATGAAAGCAATAGCCAGTTCCCAGAAGGGCAAAACTTTACAGACATCAAAAAGAAAAATGCAGCAGCAATTTGTATAATGGAGGTGATAATGTTATTTCTAGAGTGCAAAATGTAGACCCCTATCCAGCACAGCACTTAAGTGCATGCTTAACTTTAAACAAGTCGGTAGTCCCATTGACTTTAATGACACTGCTTATGCTCTTAGAGCTAAGCCTACGCTTCAAGTGCTTTGCTGCTTTGGGACCTAACGGGCCATCATCAACCTGAAATCCAGTCAATTCAAAAATGGCTTCAGGCACCTATTGTTAAAATATTTGTGCTTTTTGCCATCACATTTTCCTTATTTTTTTAAATGTTTTCCTGTCCTTTGGGGTTTGTATGAGTGACTTGCACGTAGTCCTGCTGGCTTCAGAGGGTTACTTGTGTCAATACACTTTGAAGTTATACTGTACTACTTGCAGCTTTAGATGCTGCAAAATTGAGCTAATTCACGACCTCAATGGAGCTGCACTGGCAAAACTGAGTGAAGGCATGAAGTATTTAAATACATTTGAATGTATTCATTTATTATTTTAACTCTGCATTTTGTTGTGGTACCTAGAAGCCTCGAGTAGTGTAGGTCCAACGGACCAGTTATATATTAGCATAAGCCTCAGACCTGCAAACTCTTCTGCAAGTATTTACCTTTACATTGAAATCAGTGAAACAGCACAGGCAGACACATTTGTAAGGTCTGAGTACAAGCGATGACAGTCTCCCAGTAGATCTGAGACTGGAAACAGCTTTCATTGCAGAGCAGGAACCCGAATAATACACCCATCTTGCTAAGGCGGTATTGTCTAGGTGCATCCAAATGGACAGCACATCATCATGATGTGTCACTCAGATTGGCTGTATTAGGGAAATATGTGCTGCTGCCACACCCTGGAGTAAGGGAGTCTGAGTAACTTTTATGCTGATTAAAGTATGCACAAAAATAAACATGGAAATGACTCATGTGGGAGAGAAATGCTCTCTGCTAAAATCACTTTTTAAAGTGACCACTGGGCCCGAAATGTTCGTTGTCGTTTTTCATTATGGCAAGCATAGCTTTCTGACCATCTTTGTTTTGCACACTCATAACTTTTGCTTTTTTCTTTACATATACTAACCTGCTTTAATCTCATCCTGTTATTTATCCTAAAGCCCCACATCAAGCACAGGTCCCTTAGAAACCGATTATGCTTGAGGAAGCACCTTAGCGAGAGAAGCAAATGAATTGATATACGCAGTAACATGAAGGTGAAATTGTGGAAGAAAAAAATCATCCATAGACTGGATTGTGTTAAGTATGGTCTAAACAGGGACTACAGATTCTTATCCCCTTACTTGGATTAGCTTTTGTGATCCCTTTGTCCCTATGGATTTATTACCTATTTGCCTTTTTTTAGCACTGCTTACATTCCCCGCCTCTGCCTCCCTTCCCTGTCATTTGTATTCAAATCACTCTTTCTTTCTATTTGATACACTGCTTAGTGACAGAAGTTATAATTTAGAGATGCTCCATAATAGGAAACTGAGGGAGTTGGGAATTGGAAGATGCTCCCTCAATTAGAGACCTGGCTAGTTAGATAGAGGCCAGGAGTCTGCAGAGGTTGCCTACTGTTCCACAATAAAGTTCAGTGTTTAGGCCTTCTCATTCATATGTGCCTGTTTTTACTGAAGCCAGTGATCACTCCATGGTGTCAGCAGTGATGAATGAAAAAAAACTTAAAAGAATTTGAATTCCAAACTGAAACAGAAGTTGGAAACTGAGAGTGAGTGGAGCAACGCAGCCATGTGGAAGGACGAGTGTCCCTGTAAGTGATCTTCTTGCACAGTTATAGTCTAAGTACAGTTAGTCATGGACATTTTGCAACCTCCACCTGCCCTTCCGATGTTGAACAATATAGCAGCAAACTTGAGGGCATTCAGACAAAAGTTTGAATGATACCTAGCAGCCACAGAGGGAGAAGAGAAAAATAACATAGTGAAATCCTCAATCTTCTTGAATATTAAGGGGGAGGAAGTTTCAGCTTTTTATAACACCTTTACCATTGAAAAAGGTCAAAATATGAAATTAAGTGAAATTAAGCTGAAGAGTATGCCAAATTTGAAAATGACACTCAGTAAGAATGAGACCCTTCAAAGACACAGATCGGTATGTGCAAGCAACCAGCGGGACAAAGGATGTTACTAAACTAAACCGTGCTTCTGGGACCTGGGCAGAATCTCTGATACAAGCTCGAATTATTTGTGGAAGGCAACGTTGGCCTCAAACCTTGTGCTGCATTTGGAAAGCTCTGTTTTAATTGTAACAGGAGGATCCACTTTGCCAGGTGCTCCAGATCCCAGACAAACACCTCAGATACATACACATTCCTTAATGCCCTATAGTGCATTCGTTGTGGTCCCTAGGAAGGTGACACTGGTTTTAGGTCTGACAGCTTGTGAGAGTCTCGGTAAGTGTGTGCAAGAAGACACAACACGAATGATTCCTGATGATCCTCTTTGCTATCGCAGCCCAAATCTGGACAATCTTCTTAGGAAGCAACCAACTGTTTCAGAACACAAGCAGCGACTGTGTCCTATGGCAGTGGTTCTCAACCTTTTTAGGCTCGAGATACCCTTTGGAAAATTCCAGCTCTTCTTTTTTCTCATTTGTTTTTTGACTATGGAAAAATAATAGAGCAGTTTTTTCTGTCGCAGAGAACTCAGGAAGACCACAACAGGTCCGAATGCCTTTAACTCTATGGACATGAACGACGTGTGCCCTTGGAGGCTGTAGGGGCAAGGCGACTGCCCGCAAGCAGCGTCGGCAGTTCTTCTGTTAAGGGGTGCACTGCCAATCTCAGGGGGTGCACGTGCACCTGCGTGCACCCCGTACACGTCGCCAATGACTATGGATTCCTATCTGAAATCTCTGGCTTTATCTTGTGAATCATGTTTCACACATCTAATAGTGCTAACATACGTGCTGCGGCACCATGATTGCAAATCACTGCCTTAGGAGAAGAAACATACCTACCAACACAAATGCAGGTGCCGTCATGCAGAAAGAGGAAATCAGCTTCAGTGATCTGTGGCTAATAAACTTTGCATTATGTGCAGCAGCACAGATGTCAAAATTGCAAGTCAGTCAGATCCCAGGACTCAAGCCTATCGAGATCTGGAGGAAAAGGGTCCCACCAAAAACAAATCAGAAACTGGATCTGATGCTTCTGAGAGCTGAGAAAAAATGAATCCTCCTGAAGGACTTACAGAGGCTTGTTACAAGAGCTGCAGAAAAGGAATAGAAAAGTGAGTGGTAAAGACTCACTCCAGAGTGACATGTTAATAACCTCTTCTCTGTAGGTGGATGCTAGTTGATTTTTGTAGTTATTATTTAGAAGGACGATGTAGTGATAGATGGTATCATTTAGAGTTTCCTGTGTTATTTAACACACTGCTCTATGGAAGTGATCTTGGGTTCATGCAGGCTCGTGCTAATTATATTTATAGATGATACCGAGCTGCTTAGTACGGCAAAGTTGCAGATGATTTTAAATACAGGGAAATAATATAAAGGGTCCTAAAAAGACTAGAAACAAGGGCAGGAAATGGCACAATAAGATGCATCTTGAATGACTTCAGGATCATACATCTAGGGAAAAATAATTGGAAATCCAGATGTTCAAGGCAAAGCTGCCAAGCAGTTTTTCTGAAAGAAGACCTAGGTATGACAGTTGGCTAAAATTGCAACAGAATCTACCGTACAGTGTGGCCCTGATTCAACAAAGCACTTATAAGTATGCTTAAGTTTAAATATGTGCTTAATTGTCATGTCATACTGTGTCATTTAGTTGTACAAATAGAACACACGATTATTTTATGGATTAGGAATAGGGTTATTACTAACATGTTTCAAGTTAAGCAAGTGTTTTAGCTCTTTGCTGACTCAAGATCTATGTTGTCAAAAAAAAGCCATTGCAGTTATGGGCAATGAATGCAGAGGCATCGCAGCTCAGAGCAGAGAAGTGCTGACAGCTTTCCTGTTGACAGCTTCCTGGGCCTATACATAGAATACCGTATTATATTGCAGTTACTGAATTAACAGAAATTACATGACAAGTTGGAGCAGAAAAGGGAAACAAAATGTATTAAATATATATGACGAAAGAATGGAAATAGTCCTTCCGGTAATCACCCTTTAAAGTTTTCAGCTGCCTTCGGTGCTGAATCTGTATTGCATTTGCAGCACTCCTGGGATGATTCTGCGACACACACCTCATCCATCTCGTTCTGCATGTGCCAAACCTGGACACAAGGCTGGCTGTACCGGGTCCAATGCAATGTTGGGTCTCTGATCGTGGCCAGTAGTGGACTCTGTACAAGAAGAATATTAGAAATAGAGTATATGCAGTGTGATTCCCTCTCTGTCCTATCATCCCAGTCACCAGCAGTTAGGTGATACTGGTGCCTGACAGTTGTGGTTTAACAGCTACCAATGCACCTGTCTTCCATAAATTCATCCAATCCCTTTTTGAAGCGGGTTATGCTTTTGGTGTCCATAACATCCTGTGGCAAGGAGTTCCCTATGCTCATTACATAGTGTGTAATGAAAAAAAAGAAGGAAAAAAGGAAGTCCTTTATTTTATTTGTTCTAAACCTGCTGCCTGGTGTCTTCTCATTCTTGCACACGTGAGACCAAGTAGAGGGCATTGAAACTGGGATGCAAGGCTGCTCCGAAATTCAGATGCTCTGGATTGAGGGGCTCCAGCTGGATATTGTTTTGAGAAGGGGTGTACAAGGGGGATGAACAACAGCTCAGCTGGAGGAGGAGTGAGATGACACAAAGTGAAGAAAGCTCTCACGCAGCCTGAACAAGTACCCGTGTGAAGTGCGGAAGGAGCTTTTTGGTAGGGGGCTGGCTGAAAGTGGAGAGCGGAGAAATTGCCCTAAGCTCTTTGATTCCTCCTGTGTTTTGCAAATAAACAGAATTGCATCGAAGTGTAAGTCTACACTGCAGATTGCTTTCTGTGGTAAACGAGCTGTGATGGAGCCCTGTACAAGCTAACTTTATGACTGCGTCTGGAGCCTAGCTAATGTTAAACGAGCTAGGATAAATTAGTCCTAGCCCAGCAGGGTAAATTAGCCTATACGGAGCTTTGTGCTACAGGGCATGTGCTACATCTGGCAGAATTTATTTACACAGCGCACATCTACACAAGACCTTTACGTAGGAGTTGACTAATTAGCTCCACAGTAAATATGTCACATCTACAAGTGTGCTCCTATTGGGTCGGAGGAAACTAATTAACTCCTCAGCAGGGGAGTACTTGTAAATAGAAGTACTATCCTGCTGTGGTGTTTTTTACTCTGCCGCAGCACCCGTGTAGATGCTGACGTGACCTGCCAGCTAGCCCCGCACTGGAGCACCCACGTCGAGCCAGGTTGGAGCTGCCCCAGGCTGGCAAGCTGGCTCCCCTGTCCTCTTGCTACCTAGGGCTGTTCCAGCCTGGCACAACGTGCTGTGGTCACAGGCACACGTTCAAACAGCATGCCTGGGAGCAATAAACTCTGGCGCAATAAGCACCAGAGTTGATTACTTTGAAGTAATTGCATGTGTAGATGTGCCCAGAGGGAGGGAGGTAGTTGTTAGTCAGGCAGAAGGTGGGGTAGAGTTGCACCTTATAGACTGAATCAGATGTGCGTGAGCTTTCACAAACAACCTCTGAGGAAGTGAGCTGTTGCTTATGAAAACTTAGGCATCTCTGATTCGGTTAGTCTGTAAGGTGCAACTGTGTCCTGCCTTCTGCCTAATGTGTTTTCAGCTAGCTCAGGGATCTCTACACTATGCTGCTGTTTGCAGTGTTGACATACAACGATTCATACATTATAAAGCTATAAAGGACTCCGGTGGTTATCTAGTCTGACTTCTGGTCTGACTCAGGCCATAGGATTTCCCTATAGTTCCTATTTTAACTAGATACCAAAAAGAAACCAAAAAGAAGTGCTCCAGTTTAGATCCGATCATTGATGGAGAAGCCATACTGACCCTGGTAAGCTGCTTCATTGCTGTTATTCTCACTGGTAAAGTTTCCCCACTTTTATCTAATTTAAATTGGTCTAATTTTGTCAGAAAGAAGATAAAGGGGAGACTTAACTAAGGCTCCTAAAACCCTAGAACGGGAACAGATATTTGATACTAGCTCCTCAGTTTAGCAGACACAGGCATGACAAGATCCACATAGCTACCTGACTTCACCATCAATGTCTCTTCTTTACTGGAAAGATCCATCAGACACCAAACTTTTGGTTCAATGCTCATGGATAACAAAGACAACTATCGTAGCACGTTCAAAATATGTACAAATAGTCACTAATGAAACTTTCTACACCCCCACAGCACCGGTTAATTGCATTATTTTACTTAGTTTTTAACTGAAGAAGATGAGGTGAAGGGTTTTAGCTGTGGTCCCACTACAAGTCCGTAGCCGAGCCGGCCAGAAATAGATTTCAGAAATCAAATGATCTGGAAATCAAAGTGAATTTTGCCATGAATTGTAATGGAGCCAGAAGTTCAATCCTGGACTTTTTTACTCCCTGTCCCATGGTGATGCCCTGAAACCACACTCCTCATTTACTAAAAGAGCTAGCTGGGCATTAGGTGGCCATGTGATGCTAAAAGGCTTGATCCTGCTCTTTGTATGTCAGTGCAAATTTTGCCATTGATAGCACAGGAAATAGGGATCAAGCCCATAGAGGCTGACTTGCACCCTACTGACAGACATGCTTACAACCGGAAAGGAGTAGGCATTATGCGCAGCAGTGAACTCCATCCTTCATATTGAGTGTTTGCAAGTCAGGTGCTAAGTGGGGAATATGATAACCAGTTCTTACGAATGCAGGAGAAGAAGAATGCAGTATGGCCCAAGGAGGGCATATTTAGGCGCAATGGTTTGAAAGTAAGAAAAGGGAATTCACATTAAGTCCAAATTTCTCTCATAATCTTGAAGAGATGCCGAAAAGAACAACAAAAATACTTCAAGAATGAGGAAAAAAAACATATGGTTAGAAACGTAAGGTGTTCATTCAGCTTAATGTGTCAAAAAGAGGTTCAAGAGGTGGCCTGACTGTGGTGCGTGAGCACCTTCATAGGCAGTAAATGCTGGGGAGTGAGGGCTGTTCAAACTACCAGAGAAAAGCATTCCAAGAATCAGTGGCTGGAAACTATTCTCAAAAGTTGGTCTAACATCTCCCCCAGCTCTATCTCCCCTGACTAAACCATCCCAGCCAAGTATCTGTCCACTTTGGTCTTGATCCAGGTCCTCAACATCTGGGGCTTTAATACTTCTTAAAGGTTTTCCAGGATTCCCATACCAGACACATCACTGATTGTTGTCCATCTAGTGCCAAAGGTGTGCTAGGTTCTTCTACTGAAATGAGAAAACAAGCGCTGTACCCCAAAGAGTTTACAATCTAAGGACCCAATCTGGTAGACTTTTACTGTTGTGTGTAGCGCTGGCTACCGTGAGTAGTCCCACCGGACTCCACGTAGTTGGATTTCTGGATAGGGTCTGAACTAGACAAAGGATGGAAGGTGGCAAATACAATAGTAAGAAACTAATAACCGAGGGGGAAGTTCAGTTGTGCCTTATTACTTGCTTATTTTCGAGGTTGTACAAGGCACAGACTGGCTTTATATGTCTCCTGGGAGATGCATGTTTTGAGATGACACTTGAAGGTGGAACAGGTCAAGTGATATCACCTCTTACAAGCTGGGTCAGTTTGATTTATAGCAGAACTGATGAACTGATGGAGCTGATTTCATTTACTGCCTTCTTCCTGGGGCTCTTATCATCTTTCTCTTTGTTTGTCTAATGCAGAGTATAAATCCTTCAGAGTCAACGCCTGGCCTTAGTAATTTGTGTAGAGTGCCATACACATTTATTGCACTCTGTATATGTTTAATAACAATACAGGCAGTAATAATTAATAGTGAAGCCAAAGATTAGATGCTTTGTTGGAGGCACCTGAACCAACCCCGTCTTCCCAAGCACCAATGGAATTCATGCTACTTTATATTTAAAACTGAACTCTGATATGTGGATGAAGTATGAGTTGTTTCCTCCATTAATGGTAGTGCTAATTTCCACTGTCACCAGTGCCTAATCAGGCAATAGTCTTTCCTTTTGGATATAATCTTTCTGCTTTTGCAGAAGTTCAATGCAGTCACTAAGAAGATCCTGCTCAGTGATGTGATTATACTGCATGTGGTCTCACTGAAACGTTTTGCGATAGTCCTTTTTGCTGTCATGACCTTCCCAGTTACCACGGACCAGTGATCTGGTTTCCATAAATGGGAAGCATCATACCACAGACTCAGAGGGTGTTGATGGCCCAGGAAGCCGTGCAGTCCTGTGTTTCTGTGAGTAAAGATAGGTAATTAGCTGTGTTAGTTTAAAGTTAAGGAAGAAGACGGGGTAAGGTGGCACTTCGGACACTGACTTGTTCAGAGAGATGCAAGCTTTAGTAGGCGACAGCCTACTTCTTTTGCTGCTATAAATGGACTTGCAGAAAAAAATTGCAGCCTGTCTTGCCTTCTGCCTGTGTTTCCATGTTAAGCTGACCAGTTACTTGCACGGGCGTGTCTACACGTGCACTTTAATATGCATTAGCTTTTTTTAATGTGCATTAAAGCGTCATTAAAAACTATGCTATTTAATGTGCATTAAAATAGGCTAATGAGCATTAAGCACCACTTAAAAACCCTGCTCTTTAGTTAATGCACATTAAGACAGGGTAATGTGCATTTTCCTAGTACCTCACAATGGAGGGTGCCTATACACGTGTGGCAGGGCTGCTGCAACACGCTGTAATTATAGCGCGTTGGAGCAGACTTGATTAATCAAGTCTGCTGGAACATGGTATTACCGTGCTCCAGCAGACTCCAATGTCACATATATCAGTGTCCCTGCACTGAAAAATGGCAGTGGGGGCTCTTTAACTAAAGCTCATTCGATGGGCTTTAGTTAAAGCGCCCCAGCTGCCATTTTTCAGTGTGGAAACGCTGATACACGTGATGCTCCAGGTGCTTTAATTAGAGTTGCTCTCAGAGCCGCTCTAATTAAAGCACTCCTGGAGCACATGTATGAACGCATGGAGGTACTAGATTTAGTGCACATTAACTAATGTGCATTAATGCACGTATAGATGCGCTCGGTAGCTGGATAATTTATTCCTTTTTTAGGCATTTCTACTATACAAATGAGCAACCTAAAGAGAAAATGAAAAAGGTCCGTGATACTCAATGCTAAACTCAAGAGATTTTGAAGCTGGAAGGGATTAATAGATAATCTGATCTGAAATCCTGCATACCACAAACCAGGGAGATTCATCCAGTCACTGTTGTATTGAACCTGATAGCTTGCATTTGACTACATGCGTTCCAAAAAGTCTTAGCCTGAAGCTACCAGGAGGTGAGGAATCCACCACTTCCCCCAGGGGTTTGTTCCAACGGTTAATTACTTTCACTTAATTATTTGCGTTTATTTTTTTTTATTTTAATCTGCCTGGTTTTAACTTCCAGGTGTTGTGTCCTATCCGGCCTTTTCCCTTTAATACTGGCATGTTATCACCATGTAGTTTTTTTATAAACTGGAATTATGTCAGTTGTAAAAATGTCAGTTTTATTTTGGGTTCATTTGCATTCAGTTTTCTATCGTATGTTGCTTTCTAGTGCTGGGTGTCAAGCAGTAATTTGCAAAGCAGATGCATATCTGATTTATGAGTGTTAACACTCAGGATTGCATAACCCTTTGAAAATTAATAAGACTGACAAAGTTCATTGCAAGTTGAGAGAGATGTGCAAAACTGAATCACCAATGGAGTCTAAGCATGAGTTGCTTAGTTGGTTGTTCTGGTTTTTAGTCTACAAAACCCATAAATCACTTCCCAAATTAATTTAAAGTGAGCAGTCATCCACAGGAGTCTGTAGGTAACATTTGATTTGTCACTGAGTTGCTTTATTGGTGGTTTGCCAGCGTGGTCTTTGGGGTGAACGTTTCATTTCCAGGAGGGACTGAGGGCGACAGACCTGTGCTGTGTTACTCCAGCATGTTTCGGTCTATGGTTACCAACAGACAGGACACGCGCTAGATAGACAACCTTTCAGTTCATTTGACAATAAAACCTGTTTGACATTAGCCAACCCATGGGCCCATTTCTCTTTCTTTTTGCTGTGTAATCTCTTTAATTTTGGTAGAGGATCTTGTGTATTATTCCAGATTGAACAGTGGCCCTTCATCTCTCTTTGCTCATCCTGTCCACCACTCTCATGCTCTCTTGCTGCGAATAACAACCCCATCCTCCTTTGCAAACAAGAAGATAGCCTTGGTGGTCTTTGGCCGCCCTCTTTCTCCCTCCCACCCTGGTTGTGATGAAATCCCATCACTTCTTTCTTCATATCTCCAAAGCTCAGCCCTTCCTCTCTTTCCTGATGGCAACATCACCTGCATGTGTGAAGTCTTCTGCCTTCAGGATTAACCTCCTTTCACTCCAGGCTACAAGACACGTGACTCCTCACCTGCTAAGGTAGATATATGTATGTCACCGTGTCACTTCTGAGTCCTGTCTATCAATTGGACTGTAATCCCTTTGGGCCAGGGACCTGGTTTTTACGTGTTACCTAAGAGCGATTGTTAACGGTGTCAGTCTGAAGTCGGGCAGAAGGCAGGGCAGGGTAACACCGCAGGGCTCCTATACGCGTGCAGGGAGCCTGCTCCGACGCACTGTAATTGCAGCACGTTGGAGCAGACTCATTTAATTGAGTCTGCTGGAGTGTGGCAATTAATGTGCTCCAGCAGCCTCCAGCATCACATGTACCATCATCCCCGCGCTGAAAAACGGCGGCAGGGCACTTTGAACTAAAGCTCATTCAGCAAGCTTTAATTTAAAGCGCCGTGTCACCATTTTTCAGCACAGGGATGCTGGTATACGTGATGCTTTGGGTGCTTTTAATTAGCGTGGCTCTTGAAGTTGTGCTAATTAGAGCCCCCTCCACACCTGGAGCACGTGTATAAACACCCTTAGAGACTAACTGGTTCGGAGATGCATAAGCTTTCCTAGGCAACTGCCTACTTTGTCAGATACAGGTTTCCCTCGCTTTATGCAGGTTCTGTATGTGCAAATTTCCTCTTATGCAATGATCCTTTTTCATACTAAAATTTGTTATATGCGAGATAAATTCACCCTTATGCGATCGGTGTGGTGGAAGCCTGAAGTCAGCTGCTTTGTGCGGTGCATCGTGGGAGTGACGTGCACCAAAGTATAGTCTCCTGTGTGGATCTGTGCTCCTCGCTCGTCGTCTGCGACACGTGTTTCTGTAGTCATTGATTCTCCTGTGTCTCTACCTCCTACCGGTGATGCGGAGTCTGACACTGAAGACCCTTCGCCACCCTCTCTTCACGCCAACTAAACATTCACCACTACCCTGTGCTTGTGTGCACTGTCTGCTGTTGGGGAGTACCAAAATTGTCTTGTAAAAGTGGTAGAAATGGGTCTGGGGGTCAGTACAATCGAGGTCTTGGAACGTATCCCTATTTATTACCTTGTAAAGTAGGTTCCCTTTATGCGAATTTGAGTTATGTGCCGTTTTCCAGGAATGCATGTACTGCATAAAGCAAGGGAATGGACTTGCAGAAAGAAGGGGTCCTAAACAGAAAGCAATTTAAATACAGTCGATAGGAAGAGGGGGCATTGCTGAGAGAGGCAAAGATGGGTTGAACATGTCAATAGGGATGAACAAGCCAACGAATCCCTTGAGGAGCACAGGGGTTGCACAAGCTAGGCCAGGTAATGGGACAAGAATCCAGAATCTCTGCTGAGATTGTGCTTAACAAGGCACTCAGTGGGTGATTTCTTGTTCTGCAGTTTTGCATTCAAGTCGGTTTTTAAAGTTTTGTTCTTTAAGAACAGCTACTCTGAGGTCGGGGGTGGACTGTCCGGGGAGGTTAAAGTCTTGTCCTGGGCTTTTATGTCTTTCTGGACATAGCATCTGCTCCTTTTTCACATAGGGATCACCCTGTCTTTCAAGTGTAGACAGCAGGGGGGCACTGTAAGCAGACGATGGCATATGTGACCTTGGTAGAGGAACAGGTGAATGAACCATGGATGTTTTAATCCATGTTGTTTGGTCCCGTGATGATGTGATCTGTCTTGATGAGGGAGCAGAGCTGGCATCTGGGTCCGTGGCACGGCCTGGTGGTGTGGTGAGTACTGGAGGTAGGTAGTTTGTTCCTGAAGAAATGTCATTTGAGGTTATATTCAGGTAGCTAGCATACTTTTAGTCAGGTGGTGTGCTCAGGCTACTGCCTACAAGGCTGACCTATACCCACTCATTTTGCTTGCGCTTCCTCCCATATCTGTCAATATTCACCTGTTTGCTCTTGGTCCTATATTTAGACGGCCCAAGTTCTTTGGGGCAAGGACCATATTTCTGTTCTATCCATGTGCAGTGTCTGGCACAACGGGGCTCTGCTCCCTGACGAGGGCTCCCACTACACAAATAACCATCACGGAGAAATAGGGCTGGCAGGGACCTCCAGATGTACCATCTAGTCCGACCCCCTCCGAGGCAGGATCACCCCTATCCAAACCATCTTACACAATCCATAATCCAAACCCTACATAAGACCCCTGTCAACCCTGGCACAGCACAGACCCAACTCCCGAACCTGCCCCAGGGAAATCAGGGGAACCGTGACAGCCAACGTCCCGCTTCGATGAAATGTTGTCAGTATACGCTCAAGAGATCCCGGTAGGAGCAAGGATGGAACGACAAACGGTATAGTCATAGGGCATGTCTACACATCCATTTACTGTGCAGGAAGTAGTTTTCAAGCTGGCGTCTACACGCACAGGTGTTACAGTGCAGTAACGCTGTGTGTGGACCAACTTGGGAGTAAAGTTAGTCCCAAGTCAGTCCACACACGCCGCGTTACTGCACAGTAATATGTTTACATGCGTGTTACTGTGCAGTAACTACTCCGGTGTAAATTTGCTACCTGCATCAGGCAGGTAGCAAATTTATGCCCAAGTCAGCGTAAGTCACCATAGTTACTGCACAGTACAGGTACGCACGTGTAGACGCGCACCTGTACTGCTCAGTCATTTTCAGTTACCTAAATTGATGCACAGGAAGTGTGCACGTGTAGACGTGCCCATAGAGAAGTAGGGCAAGAAGGGACCTCCAGAGGTCACATCTAGTCCACCCTCTGCCTGAGGCAGGATGATCCCTATCCAAACCACCCCCATCAACCACCTTCTAAACTCCACCTAAGGGCTGGAGGCTGGAGGCTTTCAGGGGTGGTTGGATGGGCATCTGCCTTGGCTGGTTTTGGAGCAGCACACTACGCAGGGGATTGGACTGGATGGCCTGGGAGATCTCAGGTTCAAGAATAATTGATCCTTCTGCTTAAAATGGCTGGTGCGCGGGCTGCTCTCTGCTGGGCAGCCTCCGAACCACTCAGCTACGTATCAAAGGCCTCATACCGCTGTGTACCAGAGATTCCCTTTTAGCCCCAGCCGGTGGTGGCAGTGCTTTCCCAGGGGGTCATCGGTAGCCCTGTCCCCTGCCCCTGTGGAGGGCTGCCGGGCAGCACGGTGCCTAGACTCCTGGCGGCCCCGGGACAAACTCTTAGTATCAGGCAGTGCCGGATTTAGGCTTAAACTACTTCAACACGGCCTCATACCGCTGTGTACCAGAGATTCCCTTTTAGCCCCAGCCGGTGGTGGCAGTGCTTTCCCAGGGGGTCATCGGTAGCCCTGTCCCCTGCCCCTGTGGAGGGCTGCCGGGCAGCACGGTGCCTAGACTCCTGGCGGCCCCGGGACAAACTCTTAGTATCAGGCAGTGCCGGATTTAGGCTTAAACTACTTCAACTCCAGCTTAGGGCCTCACAATATGAGGGGTCTCTAAATCAGAAACCCCACCCCATTTTATAGTCTCTATATATCAAGTTTTATAATAATCAGTAGGTAAATAAAGGAGATACGGGGAAACGAGTCTCTAAATACGGACATTTTCATTCTAACATGACAAAATATACATACGTTTGGGTTATTTTTTATCGTACGGGGCCTCTCAAGCTGGACGCAGCTTAGGGCTTCAGCGTCCGGCTCCCCTTGGCCAGAGATAACGACGACAGTAATAATCAACCAGACAGCGGAAACGACCCTTCTCGGGCCCCCTTTCCGTCCCCGACCCGGGTCACCCACGCCCGTGCCGCGTGCACTGTGGAGACTAATCCGGGAACGGGTCACGGCGCGGGGAGGTGAGGACGGCCTGCACAACCGATGGCCAAGGCTGCAGTCGGTCCTTCCTCCTGGGAGGAAGCTGCCCAACCTCATCCCAGGTGGGAAGGAAGCAACCCGACCTCATGCCAGGTGGGAAGGAAGCAGCCCAGCTTCATCCCAGGTGGGAAGGAAGTAGCCCATCCTCATCCCAGGTGGGAAGGAAGCAGCCCAACCTCATCCCAGGTGGGAAGAAAGTAGCCCATCCTCATGCCAGGTGGGAAGGAAGCAGCCCATCCTCATGCCAGGTGGGAAGGAAGCAGCCCATCCTCATGTCAGGTGGGAAGGAAGCAGCCCATCCTCATGTCAGGTGGGAAGGAAGCAGCCCATCCTCATGCCAGGTGGGAAGGAAGCAACCCGACCTCATCCCAGGTGGGAAGGAAACAGCCCATCCTCATGCCGGGTGGGAAGGAAGTAGCCCATCCTCATGTCAGGTGGGAAGGAAGCAGCCCATCCTCATGTCAGGTGGGAAGGAAGCAGCCCATCCTCATGCCAGGTGGGAAGAAAGTGGCCCATCCTCATCCCAGGTGGGAAGGAAGCGGCCCATCCTCATGCCAGGTGGGAAGGAAGTAGCCCATCCTCATGCCAGGTGGGAAGGAAGTAGCCCATCCTCATGCCAGGTGGGAAGGAAGTAGCCCATCCTCATGCCAGGTGGGAAGGAAGTAGCCCATCCTCATGCCAGGTGGGAAGGAAGTAGCCCATCCTCATGCCAGGTGGGAAGGAAGTAGCCCATCCTCATGCCAGGTGGGAAGGAAGTAGCCCATCCTCATGCCAGGTGGGAAGGAAGTAGCCCATCCTCATGCCAGGTGGGAAGGAAGTAGCCCATCCTCATGCCAGGTGGGAAGGAAGTAGCCCATCCTCATGCCAGGTGGGAAGGAAGTAGCCCATCCTCATGCCAGGTGGGAAGGAAGTAGCCCATCCTCATGCCAGGTGGGAAGGAAGTAGCCCATCCTCATGCCAGGTGGGAAGGAAGTAGCCCATCCTCATGCCAGGTGGGAAGGAAGTAGCCCATCCTCATGCCAGGTGGGAAGGAAGTAGCCCATCCTCATGCCAGGTGGGAAGGAAGTAGCCCATCCTCATGCCAGGTGGGAAGGAAGTAGCCCATCCTCATGCCAGGTGGGAAGGAAGTAGCCCATCCTCATGCCAGGTGGGAAGGAAGTAGCCCATCCTCATGCCAGGTGGGAAGGAAGTAGCCCATCCTCATGCCAGGTGGGAAGGAAGTAGCCCATCCTCATGCCAGGTGGGAAGGAAGTAGCCCATCCTCATGCCAGGTGGGAAGGAAGTAGCCCATCCTCATGCCAGGTGGGAAGGAAGTAGCCCATCCTCATGCCAGGTGGGAAGGAAGCGGCCCAACCTCATGCCAGGTAGGAAGGAT
>NW_005842335.1:158079-181120 GCF_000455745.1 Alligator sinensis | reverse complement strand
GCGTTATCCAGCGGCGGGCTGGGCTGGGCCGGGCCGGGCCGGCCCGGGGAGGAGAGGAGAGGAGAGGCGGCGGCGATGGCCATTGTTTGCCTGCGGGTTTTTTCCCCCCTTTCTCCTGCTCCGGTTCCGTGCACCGCACAGTTATAAAAGCAAAAGCAGGGCAGGCGAAGACATGGCCGAGCTGGGCAAGGGGGTCACCGCGGGCAAGATCGCCAGCAACGTGCAGAAGAAGCTGACCCGGGCGCAGGAGAAGGTACCTGGCAGGGGCAGGGGCAGGGGTCCCCGGGGGGGTCGTCCCGCTCCCCGTGCATGGACGGGGAAGGGCACGTCGCCCCGGTGGGGGGGTGGGGGGGCCTGGGGCTCGGCCCCGGGGGGCTGCAGAGCCAGGCACGGCCCCCGCGGGGCTAGCGGAGCCGGGGGATTAGAGGTTGACATCGCGACCTTGCTCATCTTCCCCCCGAGCAGCCCAGGGCTTGGGCCTGCCTGCGTCCCCGCCGTCTGCTGGGGCTCATCCATCTCCTGGCATCCGGCTGCTGCCAAGGGAGAGGTTTTGAATCCGCTTTTTATTTCCCCCCCCCATAATCCCGCTTCGTGCCAGGGGAGTACACGGGGGCAGTGTGCGCGCCCGGCCGGCCCCGGCCCCGGCCCCGGCGCAGGGATTATCAGACATTTTACGCAGGGGCATGGATCCGCTGTTTTCATCTCCAGCCTGCCGTGTGGGCTGGCAGGGATTGCGGCGGCTCCCTTCCTTATGGAGGCAGTGTCATCTCTGTCTCTTCGGCAGCGCGGATCTGCCATGGCTGTTCCTAGGCCCCCAGGGTTATCTTTAGACCGGCTCTAATCTGGGAGACGGCGGGTCAGATTTAGCGGCGCCTGCACTATGTTCAGTCTGTTCTGCCGGAGCAAAGTACGTGTGAAACGCCAGCAGGTGGACTGGTTATTTGAGCCCCTGGGTCCCAGCTCTTCCCTGGCTTGCGGAGCCCACCGAGTTGCACCCGTCAAGTGAGATTGGAGCCGGGCCCGTCGGTTTGCCTGGCCGGGTTAGACTCGTCACAGCAATTGGATTCCCTCCTTTCCGCCCCGGACAGATGTCCTCCAGGGCTGGGGGGGTTACTTTATTCTTAACACCTAAATCTGTGGCCTTTTTACCCAGAGGAACGTCAGCTTGGGCCGACTCACGGGATGCTTCTGAAATGACTCCGCTCTAAACTCGCCACCGACTGAATTCATTCTGTATTAGCCATCAGATGGCAACCATATTTTTAGCTGGTCTCCGCGTGGGTGGTTTCAGCAGATGACCTACAGGTGCAAGACTTGGTGCCAGCTCTTTGCAATGGTTGAGGGGGTGACCAAGAATAGAGATTGGCCTTTTATGTCTTTCCTTCGCCTCGGACCTGAATATACAGACAGCATTATCCTGGGGCAACAGCTCTGCAGGTTTATCCTGAAAGTTTAGCTAGCCCAGGCTCAGATTTTACTCTCCTCTTAATGGCGATAACTCGGGGTGGGAGGTACCGTAGAAAGCTTAACCGTGCGTCTGGTGTAATTGCACGAAGGGGACGATAAATATTTATAGTGTCAAACGTCCGATTGCTGCCTCGAAGGAAAAAGAAACCAGCATGTTTTACAAAAAATAGTAACAGAAACTCAGTTGTTTCGTTGTTAAACTCCAAATGCAAAGAAAATGAGAGCGCCAGAAAGGTAACACCCGTTGGGCTGTGCGCGAAGTGAACAGGCTTTATAAAGTGGTTCATCCTGTAGCTGGCTTGGTCCAGCCTCTTCCATGGAGACTGTCTCATTATGGAAAAGGAGAATTTCCGTTTCTCTTGGGGAATGACTTACAGAAGTGAGCAACCCCCTTCATTTAGAAAACAGGGCAGAAAGCTACAGGGATACTGCTGTAGTTGCAGCATTTCTTTAGCTGTATATGTACAGCATGGCCATGTGGGGAAGCCAAGTTAGTGGTTTTGATGCCACAAGCTTGATAAACTGATAGACTCTATTCATTGACTCCTTTCAAATAATAAACCTCACTGAGTGTCTGATGGGAACATGCAGTGCCACTTTGTGGCCTGAAATAAGAATCGGGTCATTTTAAAGCCAGAGGGTGAGCAAAAGTTTGCTGAGACTAACTTGTGTACACAGCCACCCAGACATAAAAAAAAAAAATTAGGATTGGGTATCTGAGTCATCAAATAAAGTTTGCTTAATTGACTGGTCAAATCTTGGTCAAAAATTGTAGAAAAAATTGCCAGTAGGGCCAAATAATACACGGAAAAAGGGCAATTTTTCCATTAAGAAATATGTCAACAATAAAAATCCTATTTCTGTAAAGAAAAACTAAAACAATGTAGTTTTTTTGGTAAAATTGCTATAATCTTTGACCGGTCAAAAAATAGGCAGTCAAGTTGACTGGCTAATTGACAATATTTGACCAACCCGTTGTCAACCCTAAAAAATTATCCTAAATGGATGTGGCTTGGGATTTTGCTTTCCTTTCAAGGCTTCTGTACTCTGCTGCGTAAACAAGTTGGCAGTGTCTCTGTTAAGCATCCTCTTTAGGTTTTGTATTTGCAATAAGCATTCCTCTCTTCAGATTGATTTTTTTTTTCCTCTTTTTTTTTCCCCCCTCCTTCAGCCTGAGTTCTTAGACTTTATGATCTCAGCAATTTCCTTCATGGTGAATTTGAGCCTTGTATTGAACAAAGAATGATATCTTGTTCTTGAGGGCAGAATTCACACTGGGACACTGTACACATACCCTTATGAGATGCCTATTATGTATAGTACGAAAGATGTCCCTTCAGATGGGGGTTGTATCTACTTGTTGTCAAAGCTGGTGGTTTATTTCTGGAAGATGCTTTCTTAGGTCTATTGGAAATAGCCAACCATCTTGTTGCACGTGTGATTTAGGAATGGGATGTAAAACCTCCCTCTCACTCAGTGAATCAAATTCATCGTGGAATTATAGTGAATAAAAATCATTTCCATCTGCTTTTTCAGTAGTCTACAAAAAGTGTCAGCCTAGTTACTGGTGGACAGGTATCTACATGGCAAAAACAACCATTAAATCACTCCCTTCTTTGCAGTCTTGACAGAGAAAGTAGTGATTAACAGGCCTTAGAGCTAGTCATTGTACAATGTTTTTGTTGGTAGGACTCCAGTTTTGCTGCAAGACTGTGGGCTTGTCTACATGTGGCCCTTTTAAGTGGGATTAGTCTGAAATTGCCATTTTTAAGGCACATTAAGTGCGTGTATTCACACGTGCATGCCCTTAACGCACCTTAAAATAGTGATTTTTTTTTTTTTAGGCTAATCCCACCTAAATTTGATACCTGCTTAAAGCAAGTACCAAATTTAGGCTGGCATCGCTAACTCTCATTAGCCCACACATAGACGCTTCGTGTGCATTAATGTGGCGTGCATCAATGGATGCACACCATGTTAATGCACATTAGTGCGGTTATGCATGGTCTAATGCGACTTGGCTATGCCAGCCTAAATTTGGTGTGCCTTAATGCGCCCCTAAATCTCTGCCTTAAAGGTGCGTTAAGTTTACACGTGTAGTTACACGCGCCTAGACACGCCTTGTGAGTATGTTCACACTCACACTTCTTCTTGTAAGTGGCACACTTGGCTCTGCCTGCACAGTTACACCACGTCTGCTAGGCAGAGTAAGGCTGCTGCCCTCCAGAGTAAGGCCAGCAGAAGGTCCATATTGGCTTGCCTGTGCCTTCTGCCAGCTGCCGGGGCTCCTTCAGCCGGTAGTGTCAGGGTGCACCTCGTACTCTGGTGGCACAACAGCTGAGCAGAGCCACACACAGCTACCAGAAGCGCTTGGATGCTCGCAGGTCTTGGACGTGCAGAGCTTTTGCAGCCGAGTGAGCTGTATCTACAGGCTATGAGCTACCTCTCAACTATTGAAGTGGTCCTTTGTAGCTAAGGACGAGGCATCTTGGGGTTACAGGTGTGGGAGAAGCATTTATTGCTATTATCCATCTTGAAAATAACTGAAGGATCTTTTGATTTTGAGATTTGAATGACTGTACCTTTCGTGGATTTTTCTCCGTTTCCTTTGAAGGGAACTGTTGTCCCGTAAACACGATGCAAGTTTAAGAAGCAGCCTAGTGCTTGTGTACTTATGTCATGGACTAAGCACTCCACAATCTAGTTTTCTTTCTTCTTTTAGCCTATAATAATCTAGTGGCTCATCTAGGGTTTAAATATTTCCATTCTCTATTCAACGAGGTCACTTTTTACAGCACTTTTTTTTTTTAAATGCCATTTTATGTTCTGACTTGTGGGATCCTAACTTTGTCCCAGGCATTTGCTGTTTTTTGACCGTCGGTCTGCATGAAGCCACAGATTCACTCAAATATATATAAAAAAAAACAAGTTTGAATGGTTTTAATGAATTGTGGGGTTGCAGCTCTTGCAGGCTGAGGCTGAATTAAGGGCCAAAAAAATGATGACCAGTTCCTTGTTGCTCAGCTGGTCGTAACTGGACACGTCACACAGACAGCTGGCTTGGTCCTAACTAGCATCCTGCACTGCTGGTGAGAGCATAGAATTAGAAATGATATTTGCTGTGGAGAGTATTTTAGGATTTAAGATGTCTGGAGGTGAAGGAGAGAAACAGCGTGGTGCATTCAAGGGATACAAAATGAAGACGTTTTGCCTCTTCATAGGAGGAGTAATAGGTCATTTTCTTCCTTGCTGTCCCAGCTGTGTGGGTGTGGATGATCTGGGGGACTTGGTGATCTGACAAGAGTATCAGCCCCTTTTTACTCTCTGTTCATATATTACATGAAAAGACCTCTGCATCCAGATCCCCCTTTCATATCTTCACGGGAGATCATTCTTCTAGAGTTACGACATAACGTGAGGTGCACTCGTTTGGTTGAAGCTGACACGCCAACACCCAGTCTGTCTTTTCTCTCCCGTCTCCAGTCCCAGTCTAAAGAAGATAAAACCCGGAGGCATTCCTCCCAGGTCCGGCTGAGTTTCAATCATGATTTATACGGTGCAAGGAGAGAGTAGTTTAGGCCGCAGGACTGGAGGGCAGGATTCTGCCACTGACTTGCTGCGTTACCTTGGGCACATTACTTCAACTCACCCCCGCCCCCCCCGTGTAAACGGGGTCATTTCATACATCCATTTCTGTGCAGAGTCTGTGATGTCCTAAAAATAAAATGTTCTGGAAGAGCAGAGTTTGCTCGCAGTTCCTCATGGGCATAGGGCTTTACATACTAAGTACCCCTCAGATGGCTTTTCAGTGGACATCAAAGACCTGGGGCATGGATGGTTTGGGGGGCAGTGCTCAGGGTCTCCGGCAATGTGGGCCCTGTCAGGTGAAGTTAGTGCAAGTCGTCCAGTGTGTAGGAGGAGGAGGGAAGGAAGGACCCAGGCCTTTCATGAGTCTGGTGCTGGCTCTGCCCAGGGGTTGGAGGTTGGCTTGGGAGGAGAGGAAGAAAACAGAAAACAAGGATTAGAAGAGAATTATGATACAACTAATCCTGTTCGAGGAGGACCTACACCTTCCCTCGGATCTCGGACTCTATTGCTGTCCTGTCTTTAGAGGAGGATGTCGCTGTGTGGGAAGGATTTAGCAGACGGGCAGACCTTGCATTTTGGTCGTACTTGGGCTCTGACTGCTCCCTTCTGGGATGGCCCAGGGGTGGGACCCAACAGCTGAGGACTCCCCGGGTAAGACACTTGCCCATTCAGCTCAATGGGACCATTACCCCCGACTTGAGTGGGGTCTCAATGTTGTGCCCTGTTCCACAGCACCAAGCAAGCCCAAGCCCGTCGTCTTCATCTCCAAAGTCCCCTTGGAGCATTGCTGTCTGTGGCCAGCCTCTGAGCCACCCGCGTCTTACCCCACCGAGGACACTGGAGATGAGTCCCCAGGCCCAGATCTGCTTGGTATTTTGGTATCCAACTTCCAGTGGGAACCAGGCCCCCAGGTACCTTGTGGGTGTGGGCCCAAGTCTGTTTAATGTGTGGGACCAGTGGCTCTTTAGTGGGGAGGAAAGGTCTGAAGGATTAGGCCTCCCTATTCTATTAAACATAGTGCGGTTCATCTTTATTTTGCCATGGTTTTTCAGTCTTTCGTTTCCCGCTTTTGCCTGGCATCCTCGTAGGGCAAAGCTGCAAGCCCTCTGCATAACGCCCAGTGAGGCTCTTTTTGGGGCAGTGCTGGTAAGGGAGCTTCCTTGCCCATCCAGTCCTTATGCCTTCAGCAGCCATGATCTAGGACTGCTGAAAACAGATCACTTTGGAGTTAATGCATTTTCCTACAAGAAACACAAAGCCTTGGGCCTCTTCCTGGTGCAGCTGGCACTCTTGCTACAGGATGTAATTTGACTGTTCTAGCGAGTCCTCTCTGAAGCTGTGCCTTGGGGCTGGAGGGGGTCAGAGGTTTGCACGGCCTGAGGTCGCACTTGCAAGAGGAGCATTGATGGAAGAGTACTGGCCTCAAGTGGATCTGGAGTTGGATTTACAGTCGCCCCACGATGGCTAGTGCTCTCACAAAAGTGCAGTTGAGCATTCTTCTTCTTCTTCTTCTTTTTTGTCCCTTCCTCCTTTGAGTCACCCGAATTGTTTAACAGAGTAAAACCGTGTCATTTCATTTTTTTCCAGCACCAGAAAGCTGCACAGCCCTTTGCCGACAAATAAGACCACGGCGGGTAGATTTGTACCTTTTAGACTAAATTAGAGAGCGAGAGAGCGTAAGCTTTTGTGAGCCAAAGCTCGCTTCAGCAGATGCGGTGAAAGGACGTGAGGAGGGACGTGATGACTGATGAAGTGAGCTCAGGCAAACTTGTGCTGTTGAGCCCTGATTTAGTTGGCCTAGAAGGTGCAAATGACCCTGTCCTCTGTCTGATTTAAGACTAACATGCTAAGTACCTCTCTGCTCGGATAAGACCGAGACATTACCCTGCGGTGTTTTCCTGTCTGAGGTGCGCAGCAGGATCCCAAGTCAAATGATGCTGGTAACAAATACCGCTCTCTTTCCCCCAATCTTTGCTCCCATCCTACAACAAGATCTCAGGTTTGCTTTGTTTAGACTCGACGTTGTCTTGGAGCTGCTACAAATTTTCCTGGAGGGAAGATGAAGGCTTAACGGGCTGATATGTGAATACTTATATTCATTGCAGACATCTCCCCAGCTCCCTCCCACGACGTGACCTTTGCCGTTCCACGTGGGCTGTCTTGATAAAACATAGGTGCCATATAAAGCCACAGACCTTGTCTGTGCCTACCCCATCCCACTGCCAGAGCACAGACGCACCCTGGCAAGTTTGGGAAGTTTTTGCTGGGAGGCCCCAGCTGCACGAGGAACCAGGACAGCAGGCAGCGGTGTAACGCTGTCAGCAGAAAGGGTGCTTCTGCTTCTCCAGAGTGCCCGTGGGTGTTGGGTACTCCCAAGTTACGCCAGCAAAGCCAGTGACAACCATACTTCACTTCTACCAGGTGCATTGGCGACTCACCGGTACCCTCAAGTGCATGTGATTTGTATCCGTAGAAAAGGTTGCAGCCCCCTTCTTCAGGGCGGTGCAGCCGGTGGTCCCAGCGTAGAGTGCACCCCATCGATACCCCTGATGCTGGGATCTCTGGCCCTGCCGCTTTCTCTCAGGAAGCTGGTGCAACCGCAAGATGTATTTCACCAGTGGGCTACGCGTTATTTCCCCTAGGACAAACAGGCCTTTTCTACAGATGCGATGACAAGGACAAGAATTAAATTGATCACTGATGGTTTCAGACCCTGCCCACACAAGGAGCTTGAGTTTCTGGACCGTTCAGTGATGTCTGCAGTTGATGGCAGTGCTGCAATAGGCAGCTTGCTTTTTAACCTTGTCTCGGGGCTGGTTTATTTGCCACGTTGGGCTCACTAAGGAATAATCCGAGCATTTCAGATTGGAAGATGAAGGAGAAATTATAGTAGTTTTATGTTATTTGCTGCTGACCTACGAGGAGCTGAAATTTAAGTTTGCTTTCTTTTGTTGTTGTTGTTTTAATGGCGTTTTTGGGACAAACAAGGTAATCCACTTTGCATTGGATTCTGGAAGTAGAGTTACATTTAAATAAAACACTCCGGGCCGTAAGCAAAATCCTCTGCAGAAAAATGTGTGTTTCTGGCATTGGAGACTAGGTAAATGTAATCCCTGACATGAGATGATGTTTGGACTTCAGGAAGCTCAGGCCAGCAGTCTGGATTTTGGCTGCCTTTGGAAAATGTCTCAACCTCTTGGACATTCATAAATTGGCTGCTATTTTGGGAGGAATTCAGTCCCTCCGTTTCTAGCCAGAAACTATAAATAGTTTAGTACGCAGTGGCCACATCTACACGAGATGTTTACTGTGGAGCTGACTAATTAGCTCTGCTATAAAGCATCAGTGCCTACACGTGTGCCCCTATTAGGGCACAATAAAATAATGCACGCTGCCGTAGGATAGTCCTGCCCGACACAAGTACTATCCTACGGCAGTGTTTTTTAGCGTACCCCAATTCACGTGTAGTCGGTGACCGGGGCTGGCAGGGGGGCACAAGGGTGCTTCAGTGTGGGGGCTGCCTGCTAGGTGTGCCCCGCACTGCAGCACCCGCGTGCCCCTGCCAGCCCCTCCACAGCACGTTGAGCCAGGTGAGAGCAGCGCCAGGCTGGCAGGCTGACCCCCTAGGCCCTCTGCCAGCCGGGTCTGCTCCGCCCCGGCTCGATATGCTGTGGTCCTCGGCACATGTGCAAACGTGGTGCCCGGGAGCAATAAACTCTGGCGTGAACTGTGTTGGAGTTTATTCAGCCTCCATTAATTGCACGTGCAGCTGCGTCCAGTAAATAGCGAGATGACTCTGGCTTGCTCCTCATCGACCCTAAACTTTTTGCCTTTCAAAATGAGCATTTAATGTGTAGTTGCATGATTGCTTACACGCGCAAATGAGGTGCTTTGGAAGCGTATTCGCGTAACCTGCACGTACACTTACTTGATTTGAATGCACTGTTATGGTAAATGTCTGCTCACAATCACAGTAAAGTGTGCGTGTACATTTAAATGCTTCAATTGTTTGAAAATCTTGGGACAGTTTTTAATTGGGAGAAGATCGGGCGGTAACATGGAAAACCCAGGTCAAACAAAAATGCATTTTACGTAGAATCCCTTTGGCCTCTTTTGTATCACTTTCATCGGGAATTCTGCGGAAGATTATGACAGGTTTCCTATATGTGGAGGAAAAACTTGGAAGCTAGAAGCCAATGCAGTGTTTTTGCCACTGCAATATGCATCATGCAGATCAGGCCTGAGAAGCCAGCCAGGGTCACTCCGGAGAAGGGAGAACTGCAGGAAGGAGGTGTGGGGTGTGTGTACACGCACAAGTGCACATGGGTACCGCACAAGCCCTGTATAACTCTGCATTAATTAAGGTCTACGGACTCTTTTTCCAGGAGAGCTTCTGCCCAGTTCTTTGACCTGTGGTTTATCTGCTTAATTGGCTTTTACATAATCTTTCCTGCTTTGGCTTCACTTCTCTGCATTTGCATGGACGGCTTCTGAGTTCAGATAGTTTTTGCCTTTCTCTTTAGAAGGACGGAGAAGTCTAGGTGGCAGCTGTTCCATAAAATGGGCTGGAGGGCAGGGCAGAGAGCACCAAGCATTTTACTCTTTCAGAGTAAAGCATTACTCTGGAGTGACAAATCCAGTAGTAAACGTGTGCCTATCCTTGCTCGCTTGAAGGTGCACTGGTAAGAAATAAAAGCAGACTCCAGTGCTATTTGGAAATGTTTGCCTTTTTGGCAAAGGGAAATGATTACCTGCTCTGAAATGATTCATTAACTAGGTCATTCTTGATCAAGCATTTTTAGGATTTTTTTTTTCTAGTAAAAGAGTAACACAGAACTGAAACAACTAACCCAGCATATTTTCAGCAGAAATGTTATCTCGTGATGAGGCCTGGAGTCCTGCAGGACTGCTGTAGAAAGACGGGGGCTGAACCCAAAGGTTTGCACTTGTTCTTTCAGGCGCTCTCTCCTTCCTTTCATTTCATTAGTAACATAGGGCAGGGTTTTATTCAGCTGCTCTGGCAAGGAGCTGCACGAGGATGGGCAGTTCAGGGATCCCTTGTCTGGTTTCTTCTGTACCTACTCTTCTGCTGATCTACAGGCTGCTATTCTTCATTTTTTTCCCTGAGGGGGTGACTTGAGTTTTAATAAGCTCAAGTTCTAGTAGAAAAAGGTCATGTCTACACGTGCAGTTAATGCGGTTGAATATACTCTGGCTCAATTTGAGCTGGAGTAAACTAATCCAAATGTTACCATCTACACGTGTGTTTAAGCACAGTAATTTACTGCACTGCCGGATACCGCTTGTGTTTGATGGGATTTTCCAGCAGCCTAGTAAATTAGTCTACTGCAGCCCTAATTGCTGGGCACGTGTAGATGGTGAGACTTTACTGTGCAGCAAATTAGTTTACTGCACAGGAAAGCGTCTTGTGTAGATGTGCTCACAAAGTAGGATGATATTCAGTGGGCACGTCTACACATGCATTTTAATGCACTTTAGCCTATTTAAATGTGCATTAAAATGTCACTCAAAAAACCATGCTATTTAGCTAATGTGCGTTTAAAATAGGCTAATGCGCATTAAGCATCACTTAAAAATTGTGCCCTTTAGCTAATGCGCATTAAGACAGGCTAATGCGCATTTTTCTAGTACTTCACAAGGGAGGGCATTTTTACACATGCTCTGGGAGGCATGGGGAGCACTTTAATTAGCAAGCCGAGCCAATTAAAAGTGCCCAAGCGTCACGTGTATCAGTGTTCCCCACACTGAAAAATGGCAGCGGGGAGCTCTGAATTAAAGCTTATCGAATGAGCTTTAGGTCAAAGTACCCTGCTGCCATTTTTTAGCACGGGGGTGCCGATGCACATGATGCTAGAGTCTGCTGGAGCGCATTAATTTCCGTGCTCTGCTCCAACACACTGGAAATCCAGTGCATTGGAGCCGACTCCCTGCATGCCTATAGGAGCCTGGAGGTACTAGTTTAATGTGCATTAATTAAAGCACATTAACGCACATGTAGATGTGCCCAGTGGCTTGCACCATGCCTGGAAATGCCTCACTGAGTTGCTCACATCTCTCCGCTGCATGTGTAGATCACTGCCAGCAGGTCACCTATCTGTGTCCTTATATTGCCATATGGCATTGAATAGGGCTGAAAGCAATATGGTTCTGCAAAACTGAACCTTAAAATTCATAGACTCTACCCTAAAATCCTCTAGACACAATTTGTTGGCACAGCTGCGTTCCCCGGAGCAGACTCGTGTTCGTTCACGGGGGTGGGGGGTCTGTGAAATTCTTCTTTCCTACCCCCCATTTCCACACCATCCACAGGAGTTAGAGGTTACTCCTGGCTTAAGATGGAGTAAGTGAAAGGAAGGATAACTGGGTCCCATGCTTCAGACTTAAATTCTAAGTTTCCGAGCTGGAACCAAGGATTCAGAAAGTGGTGCAGTGACACAGAAGCCTAAAAGGAAACAAAATTTGAGAGAAGCTTTGATGTGGCTTGGTTAGGCCCTCGGGATCCGGGCTCACGTGGCTGACTGCTTCACTGCATAACACGGTGGATGTTGAACTCCAGCTCAAACCTGGGCGCTGTCCTTCTTTCTTCTCGGGTCTCCCCAGACCTGCCCTGCAGCATTGCAGCAATGCTTGTGTTTTCAGCACCTCCTGCTTCACGCCTGCCCTGCAGCAAATGGGTCCTGGTCCCACAGCTTCTTCACACCCAAACTCAAGGGCTGCCCTGCAGCATAACTGGGATTTCCCTTGGCTTCCCAGCTTCCTGGTCGTCTTTGCTCCCCAGCAATGCACGAGAGGAGTTCTCCAGCTCAGACCTGTCTTTGAATTCAAGCTTCCTTTTTAATTTTCACCTGATTGGGGTGCTTTAGTTTTGCATTCGTCTGCATCAGAATAAAAATAGTTCTTGCAGACGGGTCAGCATTTACATGGCACCTCACAGGGCAGGAGGAGGAGAAGAGATGAGAAGGGGGATTTGTACAACTGGCTCTATTTATGTTGTCTGTCCCCTTTACTAGTGTTACAGCCAGTTATAGATAGGGTTTAACTAAGCCATGGTAAATGCCTGTCCAAATAACATGGATGTAAGTTGTTGTGAAGTCCCCTTGCCTAGAATGTGACATTGATGCAAAGCCAATTAAGCAATGCCTTTTTGGCCCAATTGGTTACACTGTTACTAAGCAGCTAAAGCCCTGATCCAGAGAAAAGTGTCTACAGTTTTTTTTTAATCTCTAATTTAATGATCTGTTCAAGGCTGAGATGAGGAGACGAGCAGAATTCCTCATGCAAATTTACCTCATTTCTTTGAGATCTTTTCAGGTTGTCCAAGGGCGGACTGGTAGTTGGCTTTTTTTTTCCCAAGCATAATACTAGGTGATGTGTCTGTCGTTTCCTCTCTCTCCAGGCTGCCAGTTCTTCATAGATTCAGAGCTGGATTTTTTTTTTAAACTAGGCACATACAATGATATGCCAGGGGTGGGCAATTATTTTGGCTGGAGGGCTGCTTAATGAGTTTTGGTGAGCTGTCGAGGGGTGCAAGGGTTGTCTCGCCTCCTGGTTGCTATCTTGGGACCGGAAGTCCTGCACTAACCGTTTCTACTTGAAGTCCCTTCCCGTGCTCTGGAAAGACAACTTTGGGGAGGGGGTGGGGTGGGGGGGGAGTTGCCATCTTGGAACTGGAAAAAAAACTTATACTAAAAAAATCAAACATCTAGTATAACATATTTTAATTTTATTAAAAAAAAAAATTGTTGTCCTGATTTATGAGTGTTTGCATAGTGGATATAGAGGTGATTGCATAATCGCTCAAAATAGTCTTACTCTTGTGTATTGTGTGTTTGTGGGGGGAGGAGTTGTCTGTGGGGGTGTTTGTATGGTGGGGTGTGTGGTGTAAGTGGGTGTAGGGGGTATGGTGGGGTGTGTGGGATGTGTGCGGAGGGGTCCTCGGAGTGTGCATGTCCCCAGAGCCGCATGTGGTGGCAGCAAGTGGGACCAGCCCCACCCGGCCCCATAGTGCGCAGCTTCCACATCCCCCTCAAGTCTCCGGCTGCCAGCCTGACCCACCCCATAGCACGCGACTCCCTGTGCTGCTGGCCCCCTTACGCCCACCGGGACTTCCTGCCCTCCTGAATTTCCACTCTCCCTGGGAAACAGCTGTGGGGTCGCCAGGCAAAAGCCTTTGCTGGGAAGAAGTTTCTTGTCTCTGGCACCCTCAACCTTGGGGCTGGGGTGAGGGGTGGTTGCAACCAGAGCTGCACCCCCTGCACGGAGGTGCCGACCTTCAGAGGGGCAGACGAGGGTCCAGGCCTGTGTTATTTCTTTTGGCTTATGGAGGGGCCCTGTGGATGGAATCGCCTGGCCGGCCAGATCTGGCCACGGGTGATATTTTGCCTGCTCCTGTGATACGCAGGAGTTGGATGCTGTATGTGTGCGCCTGATGGCTTTGAATGGACACCCATGGTCAGTCACTCGCACAATTGTCTGAGTTGCCAGTTACCCTTTACAAATTACATGTGCAGCTACATGTCCCTAGCTTTAAAAATAAAAGTACTCAAGTGACACACAGCTGGAATTGCCACTAATTTATGGCGGAGTGTTCAATGAAAACCGGGCCAAATTCTTTGGTATACAAACTTTAGCTACATGCATTTGAAAACTTTGGTTTGCATCCTTAAAGTTCTTGGTCTTTGTGGATTTTGAGATGAAGCTGTCATCTTCTTTAGTTGAGTCTGAATTTAAACTGTCTCCTTAATGTATAGATGGATAAAACCAATCCATCATGAGTGTCAAACTCATTTGGCCCCCACATTGGATCTAGACTGTGGGGCTGGTTGGGGGGTAGATCTGGATGTGGTGGTGGGACAAAGTGTTCTGGAACGGGCTCTCAAGGGAGGTGGTGCTCTCCCCTACCCTGGGGGTCTTCAAGAGGAGGTTAGATAGGCATCTACGCAGGGGGTCAGACTCGATGATCTGTTGAGGTCCCTTCCGACCCTAGCATCTATGAATCTATGGGTGGTTAGCACGACCATTGCTCACCCCCTGCCACTGAAACTCATCCCCAGTGGGGCTCTGTACCCCAGGCTGCAACAGCAGGCCCTGGCCCCAAATTACCAGCTGTGCGGGGAGCCCGGCAGGCGAGGTGGCATGGCTCCACCGGCTGGGACTGGCCCGGGAGCCACATGGTTGACACGCCTGCATTAGATGATTCGAGCTAAAACAACATTGTGAGTGATGTGTGTGCTTTGCCAAGGCTTTGGTTTGGGGCTTTTTCTGCCTCAGGTGGAGGAACTGGCACCGTCTCTTCCTGGTCATACTGCACGGCGGCTGCCTCGCTGCGCACGAGCGGCCAGCACCGCAAAATCTAGCGGCATTGTCTTAAATGGAAAAAATAGTCCCTGATTTCCTCTTAAATTGTTTAAATCTTTCAGACAAAATTAAAAACAACGTATGATAGCTTTTTGGCACACAGAGCAAGGATTTAATATGTTTGCCCACAAAGCAAGGATCTAATTTGTTTTCCCAATATATTTACTCAAAACATGACCAGAGCATATATTTACACAGCAAAATCTGCTACCAGTGTGTGCAGCTTGTGTTTGGGAGACTTTGATTGATTATGTAAAAAAAAATTCTAGATAGAGTGAGAGAGCGAGCGAGCTATCTCTATATGGATGTGTGTGTGTGTGTATACATGCGTGTGTGTGTGTGTATACATGTGTGTGTATACATGCGCGCGTGTGTGTCTATATCTCTGTATCTCTATTTTTATTTATACATACATACATATACACACACATGCATGTATATGTATATACATGCATATATGTGTGCGTGTGTGTGTGTGTATGTATGTATAAATAAAAATAGAGAGATACAGAGATATAGAAATATGTGGAGAGGAAATGGAAGCATAATAATAATGGTAGAAATGCGAACAGGAATGGCTTCTATTTTATTCGGTCTAGCAAATAGTGACCTTTTTTGCATGTGACGTGAACTGAGGTGCAGGCTGTGGTCAGACGTTGCAGATATCATTCAGGACAAGCCTAATGCAGCTGGACCTAAAGCGATAGGATACATGTGCTAGCATTGTTGGATTAAACCTGAGCTAGCGCATTGGGAGGGAAAGTATCCCATTAGCAGTCGGTGGACCCTGGGGACCTGCTGTGTTGACGGCCACCTGGGATGACAGCGGACACTGCCGTGGTGGTGAGTGGCCTTCCAGTGTCGCTGTTGAAAGCTGAGCTCCGTAGACCAACGTGTCGGGGGGCGGGGAACAAGTTATTTCACCCTGTGTAACTGTGGAATACCAGGTTCTGTTTTGATACGGACTGTAGCCTCCAGACTAATATTCATGGGACATCGCTTATATTCATGGGTAGGCTCTTTTGCTGCGCTCCTGCATTGCGTCTCCTTCCTTTACTGCCTTGGATATATATTGCTATTGCAGGGCAGTTACAGCTACGGTCAGCATATGTCTGGTGTGTGGCTTCATCTTTAAAAGTTGTGTGTGGGGTTTCTACTTTATTCTGTTGAAAAACCACATCCTTCGCTTACGCAGGCTAACAGACTGAGCGGTATTTGAGCCGTAATAACTAAGGGACTTTCAGTTTCATTTAATCATTAAAATGCCAGAAGTAGAGAGAGGCATTTGTAGCTCTGTTGTAACTCTGGACTTTCTCCAAGTCATTGTAGGACTGCAGGCAGCGCTGTCCCAGAAGGTGCAAACCGCCCCGTGAAATCAGTTATTTCAAACTTGGATGCAATGTGTCGAGGATTTTAGTTTTCTCCCTGACCCGCCGTGAGTGCTAAGCTGCTGGCTGCTCAACGCAGCTCTGTTTGGCGGACAAAAAAAAGCAATTATTTCCACATTCTCACCTATGGAGCTCGTTGGTAAACTGATTGCCTTAGCTACTAGGAAAAAATACATAGGGGAGAAGACTAAACTCTCTGGCTGCTGTTTCTTCGTTGACCTCAGTCACTTCATGTTTCTATGTCTCGCCATTTTCTGTACATGTCAGGATATGTTTGGGGTTCGGTTTCCTTCAAGCCCCAGCTCATGGAGCCACGTGATTGCATGAGAATCTCAGCTTTGACTAAGACAAATTGGACAAGTTTCCTGACCTGTGTAGTTGCAGAGGAAGGAATGGGGTTGTACCTCCTAAAAGCTGAAAACCTGGAAGGAAAATAAAAAGATCATGAGATTGTTGTTGTAATTATTATTAATGTTTTTGAAATAAAAATGTTTTGATTTTAAGCCCATCTCATGGTTTTTGAACATCCAGGGTCAGAAATAATGTAAATTCCACTCTAGCTACTGATGAGGCTGCTCCTTCAGTCGTATAAGGACAGTTAATGCCTGCTTTTTTTTGCTTTATTGTCTGTATAAATAAAAATTATTTTTATGGGTCAGATAAATATAATTATATTTCCTGCTGGCGTTCCTGATGTCTGCAGTAAATCAGGAAATAAGAGGTGATGGACTTGAAAGCTGCTTTTTAACTAAGTGTAAAAAGCCCTGATGGCTCTAATTTTCAGATTAAGTATGGAGGGCAGCAAGCTCTTCCTTAATCCTGTATGTGTAGCTGGTGTGTCCTAGGTTTGAAAGGCTGGGATGAAGAGAATGGCACTTTGTTTTCCATTAGTGTGTGTAAAAGTACCAGCTCAGCAGCTAGAGCAAGATGGGATAACCATTGAACGCTTGTTAAACTACTCAGGAGCCAAACTCAGTAACTGTGTTTTCTCTTTGCCTTGCTGGTTTGTGCCTTTATTGCAGGAGAAAGCCAAGTTACTGTGTCTCAAATTCTACTCTCCCTAGCCCCTTTGTGACTACTTGCCAATGAGCCAGACTCTCTGGATGTGCATTTTTTTTAGGATATATGGTATTATTATACAGCCTTACTGCCCATTCACGTTTGGTGGAGACTTGTGATACCAGTTTGTCTGGGTCTAGCCTTTTTGGATACGAGGCAAACCTCAGAAAGGACAAAGGATGACTAAAATGGATAACCAGGGCGCTTGGAACGTTACCAGGCACCGTTTGTTTGGATGCTTTCCTCATCCGGTATCTAGAGCTATTCATTGAGTTTGACACCTTGTGTGCCTGTACACATCATGAGTTTTAATCCTCATTAAATTAAATAAGTTTATAAAATTTAAACGTGTTTATTTTGGAGTGTTGTGTCAGTGTTTGCACATACTGGGCTTTTGAACGTGTGAACAGTCACACTGTTGGAGCGCAAGAAAAGGCAAAAAACATGACGTGTACAGACGCCCCTTCAGTTCAGCAGCATCAGATGAGATTAATAGCAACTACCAGAGAAGAGGAGGATAAAAGTGGGAAACTGCGCAAACGTATTTTTGTTAGGCACTAGCAGTCCAAGACCCAAAAGGATCAGGCGTCCTCTTCCAGAGACTTTACAGCCTGAATTGTGGGAATGGAGAAATACATACAAATACATAAAAGGACACAGAACAGAATAAGAACGCAAGGGTTGGAAGTAAGGACTAGTACAGCTGACAGTGCTACCATGAACCATGCTCTTTCTGCTCCATTGTTGTCCTGTTTTACCAGGTTGCTTCCATAAATGGGCTCTTCAGCACGCTAAGGCAGCTTTGTAATGGCGTTTTCCAACTCCATTACCTGCGGGGTCACTGTGCCCTCTAACAGAGCTCCCGGTCAGCCAGAGTTGCTCTGTTCCATCCTGCTTAATGAACATTACTCTGATGTCACTGAGACAATAGAGTAATGGCTGATGACAGATGGTTGGTGATAGCTGTGGGTGGAGAGGCAAGTTTGGTTTGGCGGAGTGCCTCGGCAGAACTTTGCAGTCTCCTTTGGACAAAACTGGACTAAATGTTAAGTACAACACATGGGATCATCCTTTCCAGAGAAGTTTGCAGAAGTGCAGAGCCAGAGGCTTATTGTACAGTAAAGAAAGCTCAGTCAAACAGAGGTGACAGCTGTGATGGCATGTTGTGTCTTGTGGGAAACTCAAGTGCAATGAAATATTCACAATAAAATAGGGTATTGGAACAGAATCATAGAAAATGAGGGATGGAAGAGACATCAGGAGGTCACATCTAGTCCAACCCCCTGCCTAAAGCAGGACCAGCCCCAACTACATCATCCCAGCAAAGACGTGGTCTGTTTGGGTCTCCCAGGATGGAGACTCCACCACCTCTCTAGATAACCTGTTCCAGTGCTTCACCACCATCCTCGTGAGAGAGTTTTTCCTAATATCCAACCTCCTTTCCTTGCTGCAACCTGAGCCCATTGCTCCTTGTCCTGCCATCTGCCCCCACTGAGAACAGTCCAGCTCCATCCTCTTTGCAGCCCCCCTGCAGGGAGCTGAAGGCTGCTATTCAATCCCCCTCTCCTCCAGGTTGAGAGTCCTGCAGTGAACTCCCAGACCCTTGCTCCCTAACCTCTGGGACGGCTCAGTGAGGAATCTGCATTTTCTGGTTCCATCCTCTTTCAGGGTTTAATAGCGTCAGGGTGAGGTGTTCCCCACCGGCAACGCCTGAACACCTTCTGCAAAAGGGATAACCGTGTGTCTGGGCAGATCCAGGATTTATCAAAGCGGGGTGCGGCACACCACCCCTCAGACCATGGGAGCTGGGGATGAGGCATGGTTGGGGCTTGTGCACTAGTAGGGGATACTGGGTAGCCAGGCAGGGAGCAGATGCACAAAGGGCAGTACCTCCTCCACTGCCCTTAGCTAACAGCCCCGGAGCTGCTCTGCCCTGCTACGGCTACGGGGAGCGGCTGCGCGGCTCCTGGGCTTTGCCTGGAACAACAGTGACGGTGACACGCAGGATCCTCTTTCCTGCATGCCTGCTCCCTGCTATTCCCCTCTTCCCTCTCCCCTTGCCCGTGGGAGCAAGCACTGGAGGGAGGAGCTGCCTCTGTCCCCAGCAGAGCCCAGCACCCAGGCAGCTGCTCCCTGCAGCCCACGGCTGGAGCGGGGCTCTGGGGCTCCCCTCGTGCCTTCATCAGTGGGGACAGCAGCAGGGGGTGGGTTCCTCCTTCCGACACCTGCTTCCTGGCCAGCGGGGAAGCACGTGCAGGCGGAGGAAACCCATCCGCTGCCGCCACTGTCCTCGGCTGAGCCTGGCTCCCTGTGCAGCTGCAGCACCTAGGTATATCCAGTTTATTTGTCTGATTGGCTGCATGGCCCTCTGAATTGGGAGTAACTGTGCACAGCTTGGTGCAGCGGTGGCGGTGTCTCATCCAGGGGACGTCAGGGGGAACACCCAGCTGCGAGAAATTGTAAAATTGTCCCAGTGAGCCTGAAGAGCAGCGTTTGGCCATGTTCACAGCTGGTTTCTGAGATATGGCTGGAAGCACCACAGGAGTGTGTTGGTACGTGAGAAGCAGACATAATTGGGGAAAAGGGGCCCAGAGCTAGCAAGGGTACAGAAGGAGAGAGCTGAGATCACAGTGGGAATCGTGTCTGTGTGGCTCCAGGTGAGCGGGAAGCTGGACATCCCAGGGAGCGTGCAGATGCATGTTCGCGCTAACGCTTTTCTGAGGGCCCTGCTGAGGCGAGCAATTGAAGCAGGGCAGAAAGGGGAGGCAGTGGGGACCTGGGATGAGTGCATGCAAGACATCTGCCAGAGGCAAGGGCTTTTCATGTCTTTCCTGCGCGTGCATTTGTGAGCATCCAGTTCTGCCCTTGACACGGCCTGTGCACGCCCAGCTGGGTTGGCAGGGCTGTGCACATGCATCTGGATATAACGTCAAAGCACAGAGCAAACAATTTAACCAATCTGTTCTCACCCAGTAGCAGCAGCAGCAGTAGTATCCCAGTCTTCCAGATAGGGGAAATTTGGGGCGTTTTTATCCTGCAATATTTTTCCGTTCAGTTGAGTTCATGTCCCATCAGAGGCTGGTCATCTTCTCCCAGGTAAAGCCCCTTACTTACTTGTCTGCAAGGCAAAGGAGCCAATTACTATTACATTTGGGTTTCCACTCAGCTTCCTTGGTCACTTCATCTCCCTAACCTTCTCTTTGACCAAAATGGACTGATTTGAGCCCAGAAAGAAGAGGCAAAATGTTATCAGAGAGGGTGCCTGATCTGAAATCTAGATGGGATCTCAGTGATTCCCCCTCTGGCCTTCTGCAAAAAAAAGATTTAGAGAGAAGTCACTGGGAAATATGGACAATTGGCTCCCTATCAGATGTGGGGAGGAAGTCACCCACAGCCAAATACCAAATATGCCTCCCATTTGGGGGGTTCCTGGTGCACCCTCTCTTTCTCTAGGTGCTACAGATTCTGCTGCGTGTCAGTCCGGAGGCCAAGCTTGGTGCTGCATGTTAACAGGCAGATCTTTGCCTCTAAGTCTATGCATCTTCCTCCCTTTGTGGTTGACTAAATGCTTGCTATAGTGAACAGGCGATTTAAAGAGCGCTCTGCAGCAAGGGCTGTTGGGAAAGTGGTGGGACTGAGAATAACGCCCTTCTTAAGAGCCCCTCTGTAGGCGTGTGTCAACACCAGTTAGTCAGTGGTGCGGAGGCAAGGTAACAGCTGATGGCTATGTAGGGAGAGGCACCTTGCAGTAAGTGTTTCCAGGCCGGGGGTGGTGTTGGTCCGGGGCCAGTAGTGCTGCAGATGCACTATGGTTTTAAAAGCCCTTTAGACCAGGACAGATTGTAGACGAGGAGCTGAGAGACCAGCAAGAGGGCCAGGGCTTGTGAAATGTGCAGGCAAGCTATGCTGACGGGAGTAAGGAGAGCTTGTAGGGAACCGCTTCAACCATCCAGACTGGAGGTGGGCCGGGAGGCAAAACACTTCTTTCCATGAAGCTACCGTCCCTTATCTGAGCCTGATTTGCCAACCTCATCATCTTCCTCTCGTGATCGACACGTGCCAGATGCCATCGTGTAGCATCGCTGGGTTGGTGTGAGGCCCGTCCCTGCCAAGCCCATTGTGTTTCCCAGCTCTCGCCATGTTTCTGTAGCCTCTTCCACATTGCCTTCATCTTTAAAATTATCTGGAGAGCGTGTGGCGCTTGATTCCCAGCGCTGGTGAGTTGACGTGGGCTTGGTCACGACTGCTGGGCGCCAAGCACTTGGAATCGCAATCCGAGAAAGGGAGGGTTGAAGCGACCTCGGGAGGTCACATCGAATCCAGCCCCCTGCTCCAAGCAGGACTTCTCCCAAACCTTCCTGGTTTCTTTCTTCTTCTTTTTTTTTTTCTCTAGCAAAAAGAGCATTTTGCAGACTTTCCTGGCATTGAGGCAGCCGCAAGCGTGTGGGAGGGAGAACCAAATGAGAACAGGGTTTGAGTGGGATGCGAGTGATGTGTCGGTTTGGGGCTGGACTTCCACAAATGTCACCCAGCAAGTATTTATAGCAGCTTTAAAAAAAGTGGGAGAAGGTGTGAAAATACGAGGCTTTGGTACCCCCATCTACAGCAATTATTTAACTTTCATAACAACACTAAGAGATCAGGGGTAACTATAACTATCCATTGGATGCTATCCCCGTCTTCCTTAGGCAGATACACCAGCCTAAATGACCCTGTATTCAACAAGTCATCGTGTTGCCCTGGCAAGAATGGCCGCTGGCGATAACGAGCAATGACTTTGCAGGCCTGAAAAGCTGAGGAAGTTGGTTGTAAACTGTATTGTTTTTTTCCTGGCAGTATGTTGTGCTCTCTGGAGGCTGGAAATACTTGTTGAACGGTTTCTCCTGCCTTTGCTGACTGGTTCTGCTGTTTCCTTACTCCCTTCCTTTGATTCTTTAAAAAAATGCAAAAAAAAAAAGATTAAAAAAACACAATTGCAGGCTCTCTGTGCTTGTCTCCGTTCCTTACGAGGTCGGGGCCGTTGTGGCCACCCTGCAGTTGTGTAAACAGGTGGAAGACGAGAGTGGTCTTGCTTTTCTTAAGGCAGATGTTCGATCACCAGCAGTTCCCCCTCTCTATTTGTCTGTAAAGCCCTCTGGACATTTATGGTGAATTTAGTTCTCATTAAGAGCCTATAATTCAATGCTCACCGAGTCAATGAATGGGCTCCCATTAACATCAGTGGGCTTTGGACCGAGTCCTAATTGAGTGATTAACAGAAATAGCCAGGGGAAGGCAGAGCCTGTATGGTGTGGGCCAGCTTTCCTCTAGTTCTCTGCCAATTTACCACGGGCACGACCCGGTTACATTTGCTCTCTGTTCTCATCGTGGGTCTTTCGGATGAGTCCCGATTTGTCTGAAACACTGCACATGTTCTGCAAAAAATATTCTGAGGCCACCACATTGACTTTCACTTAAGGAAAGGAGTGGAAGCAAACGGGATGGTACCAGCTGGCGGAGCTGACTTCAGCTAGCAACATAAGCTACTTTTTGTCATCATTCAACCCCATTCTGATAGTAGAAATCAGGAAGCAGAAAGAGGCCGGAGCAGAGCCAACCCCTTCCGCTTTCCCCAGGAGAGAACAGGGTTTGCTCCTGACTCTGAAAATGTATCGTGCGTGTGCAGGCTGATAACGTGATTGCTTGATAATACCGAGGCTGAACGGGGCCCTTCGCGCGTTCAGAACAAACGCTGCGCCGACGCTCTCGGCTAATCCTCGCTGCACACCTTGGGAGACGGGTGGAGAGGCGCTGTTAGCGCCCATTCACAGAAGGAGAAACTGAGACAGACTTGTCCAAAGCGGCACAGAGACAGGTTTGCACTCCAGGCTTCCCCGAGTCCTCACCTTGTGGTTATTTCTCTGGTATGAAGGAGAGCTGGTGGAGGAGTGGGAGGGGAGGGGAGGGTGTGCTGTAATGGCAAGCATCAAATCCGGAGTCCCTACAGCCTCTGCCACAGACTCCTCGTGTTGCCTTGGGCAAGATACTTAATCAGTGCGTCTCAGCTTTGACATTTAGAAAACAGGGAGGATAGACAAAGGTGAAAAATCTCTTGGACTACACAATGCGTATATGCAGCATCTTGCCTGGGGCCTGGCAGCGTGCTACTTACTGTGAAACAA
>NW_005842335.1:156177-158048 GCF_000455745.1 Alligator sinensis | reverse complement strand
GCAGGAAGGAGCTGAGGCTACCTGTAACCTTTTGCATCGCTAAAGGCACGCTGCGTGCCTGGCCGTTCACCAAGCGTTTCGTTGCTGCATTTGCTCTCCTTTCCCAAAGCGCAGGGGAAAGCGGCATCTGTTTTCTGTACTGCCTGCGAGGCCTCGCGGCACCCGCTCGGTCGTTGCGTGCCACGCTCTATTCCTGACTCGTCTCCTTTGCTTCCTCTGCCCGACCGCGATTTGGAGAAAGCATATGTAAGAGTGGGAGAAGGAAGCTCCATGAGCTGTTCCTCCTCTCGAGGTCTGGGAGAGCGATCTCTGACGTCTCGCCTACAGCTCGTACTTGCAAAGATCCTCTTTCCTCTGCTTGGCAGAAATGCAAATCCTCACACCCTACCTCCTTGTTTGTATCCAGAGGCATCGCTTCCTTCCTCCTTTCCACCATGATCTCCAGCTGTCCTGAGGTTTGGCAGGAGGAGATGGAGGTCGGTCCCGACCATGCAGTTACCAGCAGGATCTGTGGGGAGCCTGCTGCACTCCCAGGCTGTGCTTGCCGGGGCGGTAGGAGCCGGCCTGGATCCTGTTCTTCTTCAGCTGCCACTTCCCTGAGTGCTTCTCTCTCTCCCCTCTCTTTCTGGAGAGACTCTCCTTCCTCGTCTCCCTTTTCCAGCTGCCTCTGATCTGCTTTTCCCATCACCTCTTGGCTGCTCAGCATGCTGGAGGTTGCTCGCTGGCCTCCTGGCTGCGTTCTGTTCTGGCTTTCCCTTTTCTTCCTACCTTTTTGCCCATGCCAGTTTTGCAAACTGCAGCCAAATTCAAAAGGAGTTGGCGGCTGCTTCCGTGCCAGGGTGCTCTGATTACCGGTAAGGAAATAACACATTGGTCCCACACGGCTCCCATCTAATCGTAGCGTGTCATTAGACACGGGGGTGATGTGGCAGGCCAGGTTTATGAGCATGGGGGTGATTATATGGCCAGAATTTGCAAGTAAGTTGACTGCTGTGCTGTCTTTTCTGCCTTGGTGCATAGCACAAAGGGACCTAATTGACTTTTCAGCTTAGTTACCAGCTTGGCATTTCCATTCGGGTGTTTTCTGGCTCCGCGGCTCTGGCCCTGAGGCCAGCACTCTCTAGCTCAGTGTTGGATCAGGGATTTGGGGGCAGAAGGTGTCCTGATACTATCTTAGAAGGAATTCAGTCCTCTTTCCGGCCTGTCTGACCTCTGTGGAGAATACCAAATAGTTGCAGCCTGGGTTGGGCCCGGGCAAGTTTCTGCCACATTCCCCAGCTCATCAAAGCAGATCTTCACCCTGCAGTTGCTTGCAGACAGACTTACAGCACTGGTGATCTTTGCGGCGGACGTCTGTTGATAAAAGAGACCAGACCAGGGGTAGGCAACCCCTGCCACGGTGCCAGTGTGGCACGTGAAGGCATTTTGCTTCGCACGCGCACCTCGGGGTGGACGGCAGGGAAGAGGCCAGGGCTGCACTGCCACGACCAGGATTGCTCCCCTTGCAGCTCCCCTGCCATCTGCTCCTGGCATGCCAGCATCTTACAAGCTGAGCTTGTAGGTGTTTTTGGTACTCTTTCCAAAAACGTTGCCGACCCCTGGACCAGACTGAGGCTCCCCGAGTTAGCTGTCAGGTGGTAATGTCGTGAAGTCAGGAGTGAGGCTTTTTTTGAAAAATGGTGTTCCCCTGTAGAGATCCATCAGGGTTTTGAAGAGCCTTTGAGAAATATGGATGCGAGGATCACCAGGGCAGCTGCTCCGTGCTGGGGTCTTGTGGCCCCATTGCAGGACCTGAGCCCCTAGAGACCTGAGCTCATTTAATTTAGGGTCTATGCAGTGGGTGGCTCAGAGACCCATTAACAATACCTTGA